>NW_007728872.1:167588-185044 GCF_000696425.1 Galeopterus variegatus | reverse complement strand
CTGTATAACTCTGTTTTAAAAAACCAAAACAAAAAAAAAGAAAACCCCCCCCCCCCCCCCAAAAAAAACTTCGTGGTTCAATGTTGCCTAACGTTCGAAAAAAAGGTATAGATTTAAAAGAGGTTTCTAGAAAAATTATTTAGTAATCCTTACTATTACGAAAATAGTAGTAACTTTTACAGCTTCAAAGAGTCCTGGAAAGAATGATTAGAAACTTATTGTCCAGGAATCCTCTTGCCATTTGTTCCATTTGAAAGCGAGACTACTGTGGTTCACAGGGGGTTGGTGAAGGAGATTGTCTTGCAGTGTTCTTGGGCCAATTGAAAGATAGCTGCTGGTAGTCAGGTTATGTGAAAGAAATAAAGGAGTGTTTCTGTAAAAAAAAGGCACAGAGGGACTTCTGTCCAGGAAGCAAAGACAAGACTCAGGAGACACTCAAGGCCTGCCTTTCCTACATTTGAGTAAACGCCAGTTAAAACCTGCTGTGGCAGCTCCTGCATCCAAGATAGTTGACTAAGTTGCAAGTTGTGTTTTCTATTGTTGCTGTTATTTTTTGTTTCAAAGTGGGGAGAACTGGAAGTGTTTTTCTTTCCTTTTAAAAATTTTTTATTATTAGCATATCATTAGTATGAATCATGATTTTTCTTCATGCTCTTTGCCTAACCTATCACTCCTCACAACCCCTTCTTCCCTCCCCCTATCTCTAGTATCCATAAATTTGTTCTCTCCTTCTGAAAGTACAACATATTGTTGTGGTATTTTCTTCCTTCCTACCCTCCCTCCCTCCCTCCCTCTCTCTCTCCCTCCCTTCCTTCCCTCTTAACACCCAGTTATGAGTGAGAACATGCAGTATTTCTCTTTCCTTGTCTGGCTTGTTTTTCTTCACATAGTTTTCTCCAGACTCATCCATATTGCTGCAAATGGCAGAGTTTCATTCTTTTTGTGGCAGAGTAGTATTCCATTGTGTATATTACCACATTTTCCTTATCCATCTTCCATTCATGGACACTTAGGTTGCTTCCATATCTTGGCTGTTGTAAATATAGCTGAAATGAACACGGGAGTGCAGGTATCCCTTCCGCATGATGATTTCCATTATTTTGGATATACACCCAGTAGTGGGATTGCTGGATCATATGGTAGTTTTTTGAGGAACCCCCATACTGTTTTCCATAATGGCTGTGTTAATTTATAGTCCCACCAACAGTGTGGAAGAGTTCCTCTTTCCCTGCATCCTTGCCACCATTTGTTATTCTCAGTCCTTTTAATGATGGCCAGTCAAACTGGGGTGAGATGATATCTCAGTGTAGTTTTGATTTGCATTTCTCTGATGACTAGTGATGCTGAGCATTTTATCATGTACCTGTTGTCCATTTGTATGTCTTCCTTTGAAAAATGTCTATCCTTCTCTGTTGCCCATTTTCTAATTGGATTATTTGTTTTTTTTACTGTATAGTTGTTTGAGTTATTTGTATATTCTGGATATTAATCCCTTGTTGGATATATAGTTTACAAATATTTTCTCCCATTCCATAGGTTGTCTTTTGATTCTTTTGATTGTTTCCTTTGCTGTGTGGAAGTTTTTAGTTTGATATAATCCTATTTGTTTATTTTTTCTTCTTTTATTGCTTGTGCTTTTGGGGTCTTATTCATAAAGTCTTTGCCCAGCCCTACTTCCTAAAGTGTTTTCCTTTAGTAATTTTATGGTTTCAGGTCTTATATTTAAATCTTTAATCAATTTTGAGTTGATTTTGGTAAGTGGTGAGAGGTACAGGTCTAGTTTCATTCTTCTGCATATGGATGTCCAATATTCCCAACACCATTTATTGAAGAGGCAGTCTTTTCTGCAATGTATGTTCTTGTTTATACAAGAGTGTTATACCTCCGGCTTTATTTATTTATTTTTTGCTCATGATTGCTTTGGCTATTCAGGTTCTTTTGCTGTTCAGTATGAATATCAGGATTGCTTTTTCTATTTCTGTGAAGAATGTCATCGGTACTTTGATGGGGACTGCATTGAATCAGTAGATGGCTTTGGGTAGAATGAACGTTTTCAAGATGTTAGCTCTTCCCATTCAAGAGCGTGGTATGTCTTTCCACCATTTTGTGTCCTTTTAAATTTCTTTCAGTAGTGTTTTGTAGTTCTCATTGTAGAGATCTTTCACCTCCTTGGTTAAATTGATTCCTAGGTATTATGTTTTTTTTGACAACTTGTAAATGGGCTTGCTTTCTTGATTTCATTTTCTGATAATTTGTGACTGGAATCTAAAAATGGTACTGATTTTTGTGTGTTGATTTTGTATCCTGTGACATTACTGAAGTGGTTAATCAGCTCTAAGAGTTTTTTCGTAGAGTCTATAGGTTTTTCTATAAATAAGATCATATTGTCTGCAAACAAGGACATTTTGACTTCATCCTTTCCAGTCTGGATGACCTTATGACCTTTATTTCTTCCTCTTGCCTGATTGTTCTGGCTAGTATTTAAATACTATGTTAAATAGGAGTGGTGAGAGTGGGCATCCTTGTCTTGTTCCTGCCCTTGAGGGAAAAGCTTTCAGATTTTCCCCATTCAGGATAATATTGGCAATTGGTTTGTCATGAATGGCTTTTATTGTTTTGAGATCATTTCTTTCTGTACATAATTTGGTGAGAATCTTTATCGTGAAGGGATGTTGAATTTTGTGAAATACTTGTTCTGCATGTATTGAGATAATCATATGGTTTTTGTCCTTGATTTTGTTGATATGGTATATCACATTTATTGACTTCTGTATGTTGAACCATCTTTGTCTCCCTGGGATGAATCCCTCTTAATCATGGTGTATAATTTTTTTGATGTGTTGCTGTATTCTGATTGTTAATATTTTGTTGAGGATTTTTGCATCTATGTCCATCAGGGATGTTGGCCTGTAATTTTCTTTTTTTGTTGTATCTTTATCTGATTTTGGTATCAGGGTGATGCTGTCCTCATAGAATGAGTTTGGGAGAATGGCTTCTGTTTCAATTATCTGGAAAAGTTTGAAGAGAAGTGGTATTAATTCTTCTTTAAAGGTTGAATAGAATTCAGCTGTAAAGCCATCCAGTACCAGGCTTCTCTTTGTTGGAAGATTGCTGATTATTGCTTCAATCTCATTGCTATCGGTCTGTTCAGGTTCTCTATTTCTTCTTGCTTCAGTCTTAGTAGTTCGTATGTGTCCAGAAATTTTTCCATTTTCTTCAGGTTTTCATATTTGTTGTCAAACAGTTGTTTATAATAATTTCTAATGATTCTTCATATTTCTGTGCTATCAGTTGTAATATCTCCCTTTTTATTTCTTATTTTTGTTATTTGGGTCTTCTCTCTTTTTTTTTTTTTTTTTTTTTTTAACCCCGCTAATGGTTTTTTTTTTTTTTTTTTTTGTTAACCCCGCTAATGGTTTGTCTATTTTATTTATCTTCTCAAACAGCCAACTTTTTGTTTCACTGAAGTTTTGTATCTTTTCTTGGGTCTCTCTTTCATTTAGTTTTGCTCTTATTTATATTTTTCTATCTTCTTCTTTTAGCCTGCAATTGTTGTTTTTCTAGTTCTTTGAGGCATGGTATTACGTCATTTATTTGAAGTCTTTCCATTCTTTTGATGTAAGCATTTATTGCAATAAACTTCCCTTTTAGTACTGCTTTTACAATATCCCACAGGTTTTGGTATGATGTATCTTTATTTTTGTTAGTTTAAAAAAATTATTTGATTTCCTGTTTAATTTTTCTTGGTCCATAGGTCTTTCAGGAATCTATTGCTTAGTTTCCATGCACTTGTATAGTTTGAAGAGTTTTGCTCATTATTGATTTCCAGTTTTAATCCATTGTTGTTTGAAAAAATAGATGGAATAATTTCAATTTTTAAAAATTTACTGAGACTTGTTTTGTGACCTAATAGTGGTCTATCCTGGAGAATGTTCCATCCTGATGAGAAGAATGCTGGATGAAATGTTCTGTAGATGTCTGCCAGGTCCAATTGGTCTAAGGTGTAGTTTAAATCCTGTGTTTCTTTGTTGACTTGTTGCCTGGAAGATCTGTCCAATGCTGAGAGAGAGGTGTTCAGGTTATGCACTATTATTGTATTAGGTTATATCTCTTTTTTTAGGTCTAAGAGTATTTGCTTTACATATCTGGGTGCTCCAGTGTTGGGAGCATACATATTTATGATTGTTATGACTTCTAACTGGATAGATCCCTTTATCATTATATAATGGCCTTCTTTGTCTCTTTTCATGGTTTTTGGTTTGAAGTTTATTTTATCCAATATAAGCATAGCTACACCTGCTTGTTTTTGGTTTCCATTTGGATGGTTTGTCTTTTTCCAACCCTTCAAATTTAGTTTGTGTGTGTCTTTATAGGTGAGGTGGGTGTCTTGAGGACAACATATAGTTGGCTCTTAGCTTTTTCATCCAATTGGTCAGTCTTTGTCTTTTGAATGGGGAGTTTAATCCACTTACATTTAAGGTTGTTATTGACAAGTATTGCTTTACTCTTGTCATTATATTGCTTTTTGTTTAGATGTCCTAAATATCATTTGCTCCTCTCTTCCCCTTTTATTTATCATCTTCAATGTTAGTTGGACTTTTGAGATGACATGATATAGTTTCTTTTTCTTTCTTGTTCGCATTTTGGTTTTAATGGTGGGTTTTGCTCTTTCTTGTAAGTCCATGATAGTGATTATTGTTTTGCAGATTCTGAATTCAGGACTCCTTTGAGAATTTCTTGCAGGGCTGGTTGTAGGTAGTGAACTCCCATAATTTTTGTTTGTCTGGGAAATACACTATATCTCCCTCATTTGTGAAGAATAGCCTTGCTGGGTGTAGAATTCTTGGCTGGCAATTTTTTTCTTTTGGTATTTTGAATATATCATCCCATTTTCTTCTGGTTATAAGGTTTCAATTGAGAAGTTTGCTGTTAGTCTGATGGGGGCTCCCTTATAGGTGACTTGACACTTTTTTTTTTTTTTTTGGTGCTTTTAGAAGTCTCTCTTTGTCTTTGTGTTTTGCCAGTTTGACTATAATGTGTCTTTGGGAATATCTTTTTGGACTGAATCTGTTTGGGGATCTTTGGGATTCTTGTATCTGAAGGTCTGCATGTCTCCCTATACCTGGGAAGTTTTCTGTTATTACTTCCTTGAATAGGTTTTCAATGCCTTTTTCTTTTTCTTCCCCTTTTGGAATACCCATCATTCAGATGTTTGTGTGCTTGAGGTTGTTTGCTAGCTCTGTTCAATTTTCTTAATATTTTAAAACTATTTTCTCCTTTTTTTTTGTCTGCCTGGGTTATTTCACAAAGACCGTTTTTGAGGTCAGAAATTCTTTCTTCTGCTTGCTCTAGTCTGCTGTTCAAGCTTTCTGTTCTGTTTTTTTTTTTTTTTTTCATTGAGTGAATCCTTCATTTCTAGTTCTGTTACATTCTTTTTAAAGGTATAAGTCTCTTTGTAAATTTCCTCCTTCATATCCTGGATATTTTTTCATGTTTCATTGTGTTCTCTAACTGATTCTTCTCTTACCTCTTTGAGTTTTCTTAAGATCTGTGCTTAGAATTCCTTTTCAGACATCTCAAGGGTTTCCTGTTGTATGTGGTCTGTACTTGAGAATTACCCTATTACCTTGGTGGTGTCATCTCTTCTTGTTTGTTTGTAGTTCTAGTATTTTTTCATTCACGTTTGGTTATCTGGTAGGACACTTGTTTCTTCTATTACTCTGGAGTGGGTTATGAGGGGATAAACTTCCTCCTCTATTTGCAGGCTCCACTGGTGATTCTTGGATCAATGCAGTTGAGTGTGCAGTGGGCTGTCTTAGCTACTGTTTAGTCAGTGGGCAGGCCTCTTCAGGGTTCTGGCATGGGCTGACAGCTTGTCAAGTTTGGCATGCAGGACTGCACTCACCTGGGCACCCACTCAGTTGGTGGGCAGGTCCATCCACAGGTTGGGTGGGGCTGCAGCTGCATCAGGGTTGGTGTGTGGGACCAGTACTCAGCTGGGCACCCACTTGGTGTGTGGGAGGGTCCTTCCCCAAGTGTTTTTCTTAAGGAAGCATAATGTTAGGTTAAGAACTCTTTGGTAATATTTAAAGACCAGAAAGTGACAAACTCTACCTTTAACCATTGATTTTAAATCATGACTTAAATTTATTAAAAGTTAGAACTTGTGTTATATTTTCATTTATACATACTTATGACTGCATGGGTTTACTTCCTATTTCTCTCTAATTTCCATGTTTTCCTGACCTCAGAAGTGGAAGTTTAACTGACTTCTCTTGGTGGTGTTGCACCTAATTGATGTATAGGGCTCAGGAGGAAGTAACCACAAAAGACCTCCATACCATCAACCCAGACAGCTTTAAGTAAGGTCTAGGCTGAAGGCAGGGTGAGGTGGCCTATGAGCTTGGGTTCTTTGGTTGCAACAAAACTGACTTTATCTGATTTGAATAATGGGGAAATATATAGGAAAAAAATGTGAGAGAATGCACAGGCCCAAGAGGGAGTGTGGAAATCAAAGCTTAGAAAAGATCATGCCCAGAGGAGCTCCAGAGCTTTGGGCAGCAGTGTCATGGCATCACTGCTGGAACAAATGAGTCCAACTAACTTCTTTCCTGTATCAAGCTGCTCAGGATTAAACACCTGCTAACAAAAGCCTAAGTGTCCTTAGCTAATATAGAGGGAGATGCCTTGCTCACCAAAGGCTTCATGCCATAGGGGAGTCGTTGTTTCCCAAGGCAAAATTAAGGTGTTCCCGTCAGAAGAAGGTGGGGAGAGAGAGGTCAAGCTGGCAAGAAAAACATATGTCCAAAGTTGAGAGGAACAAGCAGAGACTGAGAATACAGTTTTTCCTCACATTATTTCTTTTGCAGGCTAGAGTTGAGTCTATGACTTTGGTGTTGGACTTGTCCTCAGTGCCGCTTTACCTGTGTCACTCATGGGTGCAGCTCTAACAAGCGTTACTTTTCTCACTGGGTGTCTTATTTAGTTGAGGCTGCTATAAGAGAATACCATAGACTGGGTAGCTTAAACACTACATATTTACTTCTCATAGTTCTGGAGGCTCGAAGGTCTGAGATCAAGGTGCCAGACCATCAGGTGTTTGGTGAGGTCCCTCTTTCTGATTTGCAGATGGCTGTCTTCTTCTTGTATCCTCACATGGGCTAGAGCAGAGGGAGGAAGCAAGCTCTTCAGTCTTTTCTTCTCAGGGCATTAATCTCATTCAAGAGGACTCCACCCTCATGTCCTAATCACCTCCCAAAGACTCCACTTCATATCACTGTTAATTGGGGGTTAGGATTTTATCATACAACTGTTGGTGGGACACAAACATTCAGTTTATGACAGTGAGAATGATTGCCAAGGAGATGTTGATTATTTGTTTATTTGACTTTGTTTTGCTTTGTGTCTAGGAGATTTGTGGCACTTGGAATAAAAACTAAGGCAAGCTGTCAATAACCTGTTTAATGCTTCTATAAATAAGATCCTATTTAGTTATTTCAAAACCAGTTCTTTCTCCTTGCCCCCATCCTTTAAATATACATTCACATACACATGTGCACACACACACACACATACACACACACACACACACACACTTCTGGGAAGCAGTTCCAGATACACGGTGGAAATGATGGAAGGTGATGACAGGTGTGATGGGTTCCCAGGTGCCATGGGCATATTAATCATCAAGGAGTAGGAGGAAAAAAAATCAGACTTTTTGTGATTCTTGGCCCTTCACTTTCATACATTAGTTCACAAGGATTTAGCATGACTGGTCCTGCTGGCAGCCTTCTGAATGTTTGACTCTATTGATGATAAGGAAAAAAAGAATGCTTTTTACTAAAATCCATGCACTTCATTATTCCTATCCTAGATCACTGGATGAATGTGTAATCACATAGAATCCTTTTTTAAAAGTGGCAAATCATTTTCTTTCTATTGTGTTTAAAGAAAATTCAAGCAAGGTTTGGTTCTTTAGCTTGAAACAGAGTTATAGGATAATTGTAGTTTGCGAACCTTGTGGCAATCACAACCTAGCTGAGAATAAGTGGCATAATTCTAAGGTATTTAGAGATTATGTAACCTTACAAATTTGAGTTTCTATCATCCACTGGTGGCTGTTTCCCTTAGTAACAAGGGTTACCATCTATTGAGCAGTTGTCATCTACTAAACACTATACTAAATGCTTTTTGTCATGAAAATTTCATTTAGTGTCCATAAAAACCTTAAGAAGTCTGTACCATTGTTACCTCAGTTTTACCGATGATGAAACTGAGGCTCAAAGAGACAAAGTAATATTTTCAAGGCCATGTAGCTATTTAGGGGTGGAGCCTGGATTTAAATTCAGGAAGCAGATAGACTCATAACCACCACCACACGCTGTCTTTTGGGGATAAACTTTAGGAAACACATTAGCTTATGAGTTTTTTTTTTCTTTTTTCCCATTTCTTTCTATCCCATGGCTTACTTTTATTTTCCTATCCAAGGTGGGATCTAACATCTGCTCCTTGGGGAAGGCTCATTTAGTAGAACCCCTCTTGGTAGCCATGGGAATGAGCCAAATTCTTAGCTTTGAGTTTCAGAAAGATCCAGGCATATTATAAGATTATTTGGGTGGGTACTAAGGATACTTTTCCATCAGAGCCAGTACCCCCACTGTTGTAATGTTCGAGGAAGAGGGAGGGACAGTGTGTAAAATAGGAGAGCATCAGGCTGAAGCTGGAGGATGCTGGTGGGTCCTGGGAAGGGGCTTCTCAGATTGTGACCTAGGACAGGGCAGGGCATGTTTCTAGAATACTTAGATTGGCTTGGGAAGCCAAGATGAAGCCTATGTCCCCTTCCCATTAAGAGTTCAAAAAAGCCACATGCTGCTGCCTTTTTTTTTCTTTTCCAGAGAGAAAGGACCTCTTGAATGGAGTGCCTGAACCTGAGACTCACGTGGACAGATACCTTAGCATTCCAGCCTGGCTTGGAGATCCACAGACCTGCCCAAGGACCATGGCACCTGAAGAGCCGTACAGTCAAGATGAGGAGAGGAGCACATGATTTCCTTGATGGGCAAAGTCTAGGCAGGGGGACAACAGCTCACCGTACACTAGTGTTAAGAGAAGTTCAGATTTCCCCCTTATCCCTACTACTTCACACCTGACCTGGCATTATAAAACCTCTTGTATTTAGGCACAAGCCCCAGGCAGGTATACATTAAGGGGAATCCTGAACTGACTGATATTAAATTTGCAACTTGGTAAAAATAGAGTTTTGAAGTAGAAATTAAACTCTATAAAAAAATGCAACAGTTCTATCTCCCATACACCTACATTTTTCTCAGTATTTGTACCCTCTAGACTCCTAAGAGCCCATCAAGGCCTTTGTGTAGAAGTTTTATAAAATCCAATAAATTAGAAAGAAGATATCTAATGACTAAATTTAGGCCAAATCAAGTCAACAGGATAACCAATTCTCCAAATACAGGCAGTCCTCCCTTTGCATGGTTCCCATATTCAGGAATTTCAGTCACTACAGTTTAGTTAAATAATACCTGTCTCCCAATAATAGGGTTCAAATTTCAGTTACCATGGTATATTGACTATGAGTGTCTAAAGTACAAACTTCACTGCTAGCTCTCCAGCCCACAAATTATTATGTAAAAAACAGATGCATGTCATGCTCAGTAACCAGTCATATCACTTTATTCAAAGCCTGTCCCCGATTGGTCACTGCGGATCTGTTCTTCAGTTCATGCTCAGACGGCAAAGTGCATAGTTGTACTGTCTCTTTGTCTCCCAGGGAAAAAGCCACATGACATTTTACAAAAATAGATAATTGAAGTGGGGTATTGGCCAATGAATATGAAAGTGGAGCAAAGAAACAAAAAATGATGACTCTGGAAGCAAAATTTGAAAGGGATTGTGACAGAAAGATGAAGATGTTCCAGAGGAAGTAAGGAGCGGCTGAAAACCCCTCAGAAAACCAAAAACGAAAAAATTTCCTTCACATTAAAAGAACTCTTAGAGACATTACATGGAATTTAAATCACAAGGAATAAAATTTTGGAAGCTGACCCAAAAAGTGTGTAACAATTCAGTAGGATACAGAGAAGATATTTGTTCCATATCCTGTTATACAATGAGAAAAAGGCAAGCACTGCTTAAACTACTCTAGATAAGATTTTTAGAAAATTAAACACTTTAATTCTCAATGTTTCTAATGTTTTAAATCACAGAATACAAAATAAATATTAATTTTTTCTACTGCTTTCATTTTCCTGTATACTTTCAATTGACAGTAAGAGAAAATTTTTTATTTTGAAAAAAATTTTTAAAGGACACAGGACAATCATAATCTTCCCCATTGAATATTACAGTTATTTGCGTGATTTCAGCTTGCATGGTCATTTTTATGGTTCCACACTACCATGCAATGTGAGGACTACGTGTCCACAAAAACATTCCCTTACTTACATGTTTGAAATCTGTGTCTCAAAAAACTGCACACCTAAAAATTCTCAAGCTGTTCTCAAGGTCAAGAGTTGTCTTAAAATTGGTTTTCTCACCCTGCAGAGAGAGACAGAGAAAAGCCTTGTAAACTGTGCCCTGAGGCTTTGCAAGTCCTAGGAGGAGAGTGAGTAAATGCCTTCTCTCCAACAAGCCTTCAGTGTCCGAATGCCCTTCTTTGTGGTTTAATAGCCCCGTGTGGTTGTCACTGCTCATTTTTGGTATTGTTAGCACATCATCTCATAAGTGAACTGATGGTCATTGAATGGGATGTTCACAAACCCAGACATTGCACTAGAGTCATCACGGCTTGTTCTCCCCGTCATGTCTTACGTGGGAATATATGCCTTGAGGGATACGAAACAATCAAATACTTATATTAACAGAGAGGATAACAGATGTGCTCTTCTTTTATTGTCTCTGGGGTCCTTTTTAGAGTATCTGAAATGACTATGTGAAGTTTAAAAATATTTCACCAAAAATGCTTAATGCAAGAAAAAGTTGTTTTTCACACATGATGTTTATCAAGACAACCTCCAAGTGCTCTTAGACAAAAGAAAGACTAAAGTTTTAAATAAACGGGTTTATAGATGCAAAAGCATTTTTGCCTAAAAACCCTTTAAAAATACTTTTATTTTCATAAATTATGTTCATTTTCATAAAGTATGTGTCTGTAAGGAAAAGAAGAAAAGACAAAAGGGTAAATTAGAGAAATGGATTAAGTAGCTAATCAATCCTAGTCTTTTGCAAGACTGGTAAATTTATTTTATGATTTCATGAAAAGAACATAATAGATATTCGTGTGTGTGTGTGTGTGTGTGTGTGTGTGTGTGTGTGTTCTTGGCACATTTGAACATATGCCAGATGATTAACTATTTTCCATTTATTTTTTTTCCCTCTTTATTCTACCTCACAACATATTTATATAGTATTACAATTTTTGAATATAGAAAATTCTCTTATACATTTATGGGACCTTCTCATTCAAGAAACTCCAAGCACATTCCTCATAGTCTAGTCATTATCCAAAATACTCCTCTATTAAATGGGTGCCAACTTTTCATTTTAAATAGGAAAAGTTGGGACAATTTTTGTTTTTACCCCAGCACAATGATGTAGTAGATTTGTAGGAATATTGTTATATATTATGCCTTTAAGGAGCTCCAGATGATTTATTAGTTCATTTTTTAGCTTTCAGAACATCATACCATAACTATGCTGACTGGAAAAGGTGAAGCTGGCAGTCCAAATGCTGGCACTAAATAAATCCACTTATGCATTTATAAGTAATGAGACTGGCCTGAGATTACTGAATTTGGGATCTTGGACCCTTACAGACAATCCATAATTTTAAAAATGAGGAAACTGAGGCCAAAGGAGTGAACTCTGGCACAAGATTATAAACTGGTAAGTTATCAGTTGATTGCATTTCTTCTTTTTTTTTTTCCCTTTTGTCTTTTTTCGTGACCGGTAACAGGATCGCAACCCTCGGTGTCGTGCCCGCACTGTGCTCAACCAGTGAGCGGACCAGTCTCTACATGGGATCCAAACCCTCGGCGGGAGCGCTGCCACGCTCCCAAGTGCTGCACTCTACCGAGTGCGCCACTGGGCCGGCCCTATTGATTGCATTTCTATTTCCAGACATATTAAAGTAAATTGTATTAGAGTTAATCTCCTGCTGTAAATAATTTTAAAACTAAACAAACTATATGAGGATATAGTTTATTAGGCATTGGAAATAGGCAGCGAAAGCCTGTGATCCTTTGAAGGAAAAATGTGATGTAAACTTTTTGTTTACCCCAACTTTCTTACTGGTGGCACTTTCCAGACTGAGTAAAGAAGGTGAGGCCCAGGTGGAGAGTGTCAGTCTTGCTGAAAAGTCAGGACTGCTAAGGTGGCTGGAATATGCAGACCAGGGTTCTGGAGAAGAGGACATTGGAAGAGTTGAGGCTTGGAAGTCTGTGTGGAGGTTCCCCTTGGTTCTTGCCCAAGGGTTGGGCTATGCATGTGTAGGGTAAGATTCTGCAAGGCCTAGTAGAGAGAGACTACTGGGGTCAGAAGCCTGAATGGAGTTCCCATAGGTCATGTAGTGCTGGAAGTCATTGAAGTTCTAGCCTAGCCAAGGTGGACAGACCACACTGAACATGCAGCCATTCAGTTTAGACCTCCAAAAGGCCATACTTTAGGAGTAAGGACCACATCTTAGACTAAAAGCCATATTCTCATTAGAGAATACACTAAAATAGAACTGCACTAACAAAGCCCCAAATCAAGTCTGACTGGATGTAGAGAATCTGTCAGTAAATTATCTGACTGCCAGAACTACACTCAACGTCCTTTAAAGGAAGACTATATAATCCAAACTCCCTACAATGTATTGTTCACACTATCCAACATATAAAAATATTACATATCTGAAAAAACATTTAATTATAACCCATAACCAAAAGGAAAGCAGCCAATCAAAACAAACGCTGAAATGAATAAGATTTTGGAATTCGCTGATAAGGATTTTATAACAGCTGTTGTAAAAGTGCTCAAGCATTTAAAGGAAATGATGGTCAAAATGAATAAACAGATGGTGAATTTCAGTGTGAATAGAAAATGTGAAAAAGAGCCAAATGGAAATTCTAGCACTGCAAAATATAATATTTGAAATAAAACTTCCCTGAGTGGGTCTAACAGCATATTGGACAGTGCCGAAGAAAGAGTCAGTGAACTTCAAAAAAACTCAAAAGTAATCACTCAAACTGAAGAACACAGAGAAAAAAGATACGCAGAGGGCGAAGCAAACCTTATTGACCTATGGGAAAATGTCAAGTAGTCTAAGATATATGGAAAGAAGGAAGGATGGAAGACATTACACGGTGGGGAGCAATGATAAGAATGATGACTGACTTCTTATTGGAAAGAATGGTGGTCTGAGACAATGAAATGATATCCTTAAAGTTCAGAAAGGAAAAAAAAAAAAACTACCCATCTTGAATTCAATATTTATGAAAATAGTCCTTAAAAATGGGAATGAAATGAAACATAAGTGAAATTTGCGAGACTTCATCATCAACAGACCCACCCCAGAAGAAATGAAAAAAAAAAAATGGAGGAATACTTCTTCAGTGTGATAAACAGCATCTTACAAAAAAAAATCCTACAGCTAACATCATACTTAATAGTATGAACAGGTTTACCTTAAGATGAGAAACAAGGCAAAGATGCCTGCTCTTGTAGATATCCACTTTCTTGAATTCTATTCAACATTGTACTAGAAGTCCTAGCTAGTACAGTAAGGGAAAAAAATTAATTAATAAAGGTAAAAGGCATAAAAATTTTTTTAAAAAGTCAAATTGTCTTTATTTCCAGATGCTATAATAGTGTGTGTAGAAAACCTTTAGGAAATTACATAAAAACTGCTAGAACAAATAATAAGGTATTTGTTATTAAAGAAAGTCACAGGATACAAGGCCAATATATAAAATTATTGGTATTTTTATACTATAGCAACAAATAATTTGAAAATAAAATTTAAGAGAACAATAGCATTTAGCATCAAAATCTATAAAAAATTAGGAATAACTTTATTTATTTTTAAAAATTAAATTAAATTAAATTTTACTTCTCAAAATACAATGTACTTGATTTTCATGAACTTTTACTTGTTCCTCTCCACCCCCTCCCCTCCCCCCCCAACATCATATCTGTGCACTTGGCTTAAATAGTTCAAAGAATTTTTGTGGTTATTGTGTCTTCTACCCCCCCCACCCTTTACTTGTTTGTGTTTGTATTTATTAATTTTTAGCTCCCACATATAAGTGAGAACATGTGGTATTTCTCTTTCTGTGCCTGACTTGTTTCACTTAACATAATTTTCTCTAAGTCCATCTATGTTGTTGCGAATCATAGTATTTCATCCTTTTTTATAACAGAGTAGTATTCCATTGTGTAGATGTACCACAGTTACCTTATCCACTCATCAGATGATGGACATTTTGGCTGGTTCCAGCTCTTGGCTATTGTACATAGAGCTGCAATAAACATTGGAGTACAGGTATCCCTTTGGCGTGATGATTTCCATTCTTTTGGGTATATTCCTAGCAGTGTGAGCACTGGGTCATATAGTAGATCTATCTGTAATTGTTTGAGGAGCCTCCATATCATTTTCCATAAAGGCTACACCATTTTGCAGCCCCACCAACAGTGGATAAGAGTTGCTTTTTCTCCACAACTTCTCCAGCACCTATTGTTCTCAGTCTTTTGGATGTTAACTATCCTAACTGGAGTGAGATGGTATCTCAGTGTGGTTTTGATTTGCATTTCTCAGATGCTGAGTGGTATTGAGCACTTTTTCATGTCTGTTGGCCATTCATATATCTTCCTTTGAGAAACATCTGTTCAGCTCCTTTGCCCGTTTTTAAATTGGGTTATTTTTTTTGTTGTTGTTATAAAGTTGTTTGAGTTCCTTTTATATTCAGGATATTGATCCTTTGTCAGATGTATATTTTGCAAATATTTTCTCCCACTCTCTTGGTTGTTTTTTTACTCTGTTGATTGTTTCTTTTGCTGTGCAGAAGCTTTTTAGTTTGGTATAATCTCATTTGTTTATTTTACCTTTAGTTACCTGTGCTTTTTGGTCCTATTCATGAATTCTGTACCCACTCCTATTTCCTGGAGCATTTCCCCTATGTTTTCTTTAAGCAGTTTTATTGTTTCAGGGTGTATATTTAATTCTTTAATCCATTTTGAGTTGATTTTGGTATATGGTGAAAGATACAGGTCTAGTTTCATTCTCCTACATCATTATCCAGTTTTCCCAGCACCATTTTTTGAAAAGGCAGTCTCTTCCCCAGTATGTATACTTGCTGCCTTTGTCAAAGATCAGATGGCTGTAGGGATATGGGTTAATTTCTGGGTTCTCTATTCTGTTCCATTGACCCATATGTCTGTTTTTATGTCAGTACCATGATGTTTTGGTTGTTATAGCTTTGTAATATAGTTTAAAGTTAGGTAGTGTTATGCCACCAGATTTATTTTTTTTGCTCAGGATTACTTTGGCTATGCATGGTCTTTTCTTGTTCCACATAAATGTCTGGATAGCTTTTTCCATCTTAGAGAAAGATGCCATTGGAATTTTGATGGGGATTGCATTGAATCTGTAGATCACTTTGGGTAATATGGACGTTTTCGCAGTGTTAATTCTTCCCATCCAAGAGCAAGGGATATCTTTCCATCTTCCTGTGTCCTCTTTAATTTCTCTCAACAGTGATTTGTAGCTCTCTTCACAGAAATTTTTCACATCCTTGGTCAGCTTTATTCCTAAATATTTTATTTTTTTGGTGGCTATTGTAAATGGGCTAGCTTTCTTGATTACTGTTTCTGCATGTTCACCGGTGGAGTATAGAAATGCTACTGATTTTTGTGTGTTGATTTCTTACCCTGCGACTTTGCTGAAATCGTTTATCAACTCTAGGAGTTTTTTTTATAGAAGCTTTAGGCTGTTCAATGTATAGGATCAGTTTGTTTGTTTTTCTTTTTTCTTTTTTTTTTTTTTAGCTCCCACCAATGAGTGAGAACATGTGGAATTTCTTTTTCTCTGCCTGACTCGTTTCACTCAATATTATTCTCTCAAGGTCCATCCATGTTGTTGCAAATGGCAGTATTTCATTAGTTTTTATAGCTGAGTAGTATTCCATTGTGTAGATATACCACATTTTCCGTATCCACTCATCCGATGATGGACACCATATTAACAAAATCAAACACAAGGACCATATNGGGCCATAATAATCATATACAGTGTATATTGACAAAATAAAAAAAAAAAAAAAAAGAAAAAGAACGAACTAGTGTAAACTTCATAGACCAACAAAAACTTGAGTCAAACAATAAAAAAAAAAAAAAAACAATATATAGGATCATATCATCGGCAAAAAGGGACAGCTTGACTTCATCCTTTCCAATCTGGATGCCCTTTATTTCCTTCTCTTCTCTGATTGCTCTGGCTAGTACTTCCAACACTATGTTGAATAGGAGTGGTGAGAGTGTGCATCCTTGTCTAGTTCCTGTTTTTAAGGGAAAAGCTTTTCCCAATTCCAGATGATATTGGCAGTGGGCTTATCGTATATGGCTTTAATTATGTTGAGATACTTTCTGTCTATGCCTAACTTGTAAAGAGTCTTTATCATGATAGGATGTTGAATTTTGTCAAATGCTTTTTCAGCATCAATAGAGATGATTATGTGGTTTTTGTCTTTGCTTTTATTAACGTGGTGTATCACATTTATTGATTTGCCAGTGTTGAACCAACCTTGCATCCCTGGAATGAATCCCACTTGATCATGGTGTATAATTTTCTGTATGTGTTGCTGTATTCTGTTAGCTAGTATTTTATTGAGGATTTTTGCATCTATATTCGTCAAGGATATTGGCCTGTAGTTTTCAATTTTTGATGCATCTTTGTCTGGTTTTGGTATCAGGGTGATATTTGCTTCATAGAATGAGTTTGGGAGAATGGCCTCTGTTTCAATCTTTTGAAACAGTTTGTAGAGAATTGGTATCAGTTCCTCTTCAAAGATTTGATAGAACTCTGCAGTGAACCTGTCCAGTCCTGGGCTTTTCTTTGTTGGGAGCCTTCTGATAACAGTTTTAATCTCTTTTATTGTTATTGGTCTGTTCAGATTTTCTATATCTTCTTGGCTCAGTTTTGGTAATTTGCATGCATCCAGAAATTTATCCATTTCCTCCAGATTTTCAAATTTGTTGGCATATAGATGTTTATAGTAGTCTCTAAATATTCCTTGTATTTCTGAGGAGTCAATTGTAATATCACCTTTTTTCCCCCTAATTTTTGTTATTTGGGTCTTCTCTCTTAGTCTTGCTAAAGGTTTGTCAATTTTAGTAATCTTTTCAAAGAAAGCTTTTGTTTCATTGATCTTTTGTATTGTTCTTTGTGTTTCTATTTCATTTAG
>NW_007728872.1:0-167139 GCF_000696425.1 Galeopterus variegatus | reverse complement strand
TCAACCTTGCATCCCTGGGATGAGAATCCCACTTGATCATGGTGTATAATTTTCTGTATGTGTTGCTGTATTCTGTTAGCTAGTATTTTATCGAGGATGTTTGCATCTATATTAGTCAAGGATATTGGCCTGTAGTTTTCTGTTTTTTGATGCATCTTTGTCTGGTTTTGGTATCAGGGTGATATTTGCTTCATAGAATGAGTTTGGGAGAATGGCCTCTGTTTCAATCTTTTGAAACAGTTTGTAGAGAATTGGTATCAGTTCCTCTTTGAAGATTTGGTAGAACTCTGCAGTGAACCCATCCGGTCCTGGTCTTTTCTTTGTTGGGAGCCTTCTGATAACAGCTTCAATCTCTTTTATTGTTATTGGTCTGTTCAGATTTTCTATATCTTCTTGGCTCAGTTTTGGTAATTTGTATGCATCCAGAAATTTATCCATTTCCTCCAGATTTTCAAATTTGTTGGCATATAGATGTTTATAGTAGTCTCTAATTATTCCTTGTATTTCTGAGGTGTCAGTTGTAATATCACCTTTTTCATTTCTAATTTTTGTTGTTTGGGTCTTCTCTCTTCTTAGTTAGTCTTGCTAAAGGTTTGTCAATTTTATTAATCTTTTCAAAGAACCAACTTTTTGTTCCATCGATCTTTTGTATTGTTTTTTGTGTTTCTATTTCATTTAGTTCTGCTCTGATCTTGATGATTTCTTTCCGTCTGCTAACTTTAGGTTTGGATTGCTCTTGTTTTTCTAGATCTTTAAGGTGTAGTGTTAGGTTGTTCACTTGCCATCTTTCCATTTTTCTGAGGTGAGCATTTAATGCAATAAATTCCCCCCTTAAATCTGCTTTTGCAGTATCCCACAGGTTTTGGTATGATGTGTCATTATTTTCAAGAAATTTTTTGATTTCCTGTTTAATTTCTTCTTGGACCCACATGTCGTTAAGTAGAATGCTGTTTAATTTCCATGAGTTTGTACAGTTTTCAGAGTTTCATTTATTATTGATTTCTAATTTTAATCCATTGTGATCAGAAAAAATACATGGAATAGTTACAATGTTTTTGAATTTGTTAAGACTTGCTTTGTGACCTAACATGTGGTTTATCCTAGAGAATGTTCCAAGTGGTGATGAGAAGAATGAATATTCTGAGGTTAGGTGGAATGTTCTGTAGATATCTGCCAAATCCAATTGGTCTAAAGTATTGTTTAGATCTTGTGTTTCTCTGTTGATTTTTTGCCTAGATGATCTGTCCAATGATGAGAGTGGGGTGTGGTCAAGTCCCCCACTATTATGGTTTTATTGTTTTTTCTTTTTTTAGATCTAATAGTGTTTGCTTTGTAAATCTGGCTGCTCAGACATTAGGTGCATATGTATTTATGATTGTTATGTCTTCTTGGTGGATAGATCCTTTTATCATTATATATTGGCCATCTTTATCTCTTTTAATGGTTTTTTCTTTAAAGTCTATTTTATCTGATATAAGAATAGATACTCCAGCTTGTTTTTCATTTCTACTTGCATGATATATCTTTTTCCATCCTTTCACTCTTAGTCTGTGTGTGTCTTTACAGGTCAAGTGAGTCTCTTGGAGACAGCATATTGTTGGCTCCATCTTTTTAATCCAGTCAGTCAATCTGTGTCTTTTGAATGGGGAATTTAGTCCCTTTACATTCAGAGTTATTATTGAAAGGTGTTGATTTACTCCTAGCATTATAATGATTTTTGTTTAGATGTCTTAAGTATCTTTTATTCCCTTCTTTCAAATTTTCTATTTGTCTTCTGTATTTGTTGGTTTCTTGGGCTGATAGATAAACTATTTTTTCTCTCTTTTGTTAGCATTTTTGTTTTGCTGGTATGTATTATTCTTTCTTGTGTATTCACAGTAGTGATGGTTGTTTTTGTGGTATCAAACCCAATACTTCCTTGAGAATTTCTGTAGGGCTGGTCATGGGGTAGTGAACTCCCACAGTTTTTGTTTGTCTGAGAAATATACTATTTGTCCTTCATTTTGGAAGGATAGCCTTGCTGGGTAAAGTATTCTTGGCTGGCAATTTTTGTCCTTTAGTGTTTTGAATATATCATCCCATTCTTTTCTGGCTTTTAGAGTTTCTGATGAAAAGTCTGATGTTATTCTGATTGGGGCTCCCTTATAAGTGACTTTCCACTTCTCTCTTGCAGCTTTTAAGATTCTTTGTCTTTGATTTTTGTCAGTCTGATTATCACATGTCTCAGAGAGGACCTTTTTTGGTTGAATGTGTTTGGTGATCTTTGGCCTTCCTGAATCTGAGGATCTGTGACTTTCCCTATACCTGGGAAGTTTTCTGCTGTTATCTCATTGAGTATGTTTTCAATGCCATTTCCTTTTTCCTCCCCTTCTGGAATACCCATGATTCAGATATTTGAGCATTAAAGGTTGTCAGTTGTTTCTCTTAAATTTTCTTCAATTTTTTTGATTCTTTTTTCTTTTTTCTGGTTTGCCTGTGATAATTCAAACAGCCTGTCTTCGAAGTCAGAAATTCTCTCTTCTGCTTATTCAAGTTTGCTGGTTAAACTCTCTGTTGCATTTCTTATTTCATTGAAATGAATTCTTCAGCTCCACAAACTCAGCTACATTCTTTTTCAGGGCATTGATTTCTCATTTCATTGTGTTCTTTCACTGAGTTTTCTTGTATCTCATTTAGTTTCCTTAGAATAGTTACTCTAAATTCCTTGTCTGTCATTTCAAAGATTTCCTGTTCTATAGGATCTAGCATTTGTAAATTATTAATTTCCTTTGGTGGTGATGTACTTTCTTGATTTTTCATATTTCTGGTTTCTTTCCTTTGGTGTTTTGTCATTGCAGCCAGGTGTATCCCTGTTCACTCCTTTCATCCTGACGTCTGGCTTGTATCCTGAAGGGTCTGCTGCTTCTGGACAGCAGAAACTAGCCTGGGTCAGAAGTCCCACCCCACCTGCCTTCACTGGCTTGTCAGGCTCGGGGCTTGTGAGCCCATGCCTCTCAGGGCACTCGGGGAGACAGACAGCCTGAGCCAGAAGTCCTGCCCTGCCTGTGTTAACCAGCTTGTCTGGCTTGGGACTTGGGAACCCAGAGCCTCTCAGGTTGCTCACAGAAATGGGACAGCCTGGGCTGAAATTCCCACCCCATCTGCCTTCACCAGCTCATCTGGCTCAGGGCTTGGGAACCTGTGCCTCTCAGGTCGCTCACAAAGACGGGACAGCCTGCGCGGGAAGCCCCACCCCGGCCCTGCCTGCCTTCCCTGGCAGTAGGCTCCGGGAGTGTGGGCCCCAAAGCTCTAAAGTCTCTCTATGAAATGGGGAGCAACCTGAACTAGGGTCCTGTGGCGGGCGGCTCCTGTCCGTTTCAGCACAGATTTCAGGTCCTCTATCGCTGCTCCTCAAAAGCTGCAAATTGGTCGCTCTGTGGGAGAGAGCGACACCAGGAACTGACTACTCTGCCATCTTGACCCCTTTCCCCTCAGGAATAAATTTAGCAGAAGGTGTTTATGACCTTTATACTGAAAACTTCCAAACGTGCTGACAGTAATTAGATAAAACCTAAATAAAGGAGAGTTGTGTACCTTGTTCATGGATGGAAGACTCAATATTGTTGAGATGTCACTTCTGCCCAAATTGATCTTTAGAGTCAACACAATTTCAATCAAAATTACAATTAAATCTTTGACCCCTTTTGGGAGAAAACAGCTGATTCTATTATTTATTTAGAAGAGAAAGGATGTAGAAGAGCCAAACCAATTTTAAAAAAGAGCAAACTTGAAGGAATTAAACTACCTGATTTCAAAACTTACTATGAAACCACAATAATCAAGACAATATATTACTGGGCCAGCCCATGGCTTACTTGGGAGAGTGCAGTGTTGATAACACCAAGGCCATGGGTTCAGATCTTATATCGGGATGACTGGTTAGCTCAGTGGGTGAGTGTGGTGCAGACCACACCAAGCCAAGGGTTAAGATCCCCTTACTGGTCATCTTTAAAAAAACCCCCCAAAACAGTATATTACTGCCATAAGGATAAAAAAATATATCAATGATACAGAATAGAGAGTCTAGAAATATATGCAAATATACATGGTCAATTGATTTTTGACCCAGATACCACTGCAATTCAATGGGAGAATGGAAAATATTTTCAACAAGTGGTGCTGGGACAAATGGATAAATGTAAGGGGAAAAAATAAATCTCAACCCCTTCCTCACACTATACACAAATTAATTTGAGATGGAGTATAAACTTAAAGGTAAAAGTATAATGCTTCTAGAAGAAAACATAGAATATTATTATGAACTTAGGAAGGCCAAGATTTCTTAGATAGAATGCAAAAAAAAAAAAAAAAAAAAAAAAACAACAAAAAAAAAAAAAAAAAAAAACCAAAAAAAAAAAAAAAAAAAAACCCAAAAAATAAAAAAAAAAAAAAAAAAAAACCCAAAAAATAAAAAAAAAAAAAAAAAAAAACCCAAAAAATAAAAAAAAAAAAAAAAAAAAACCCAAAAAATAAAAAAAAAAAAAAAAAAAAACCCAAAAAATAAAAAAAAAAAAAAAAAAAAACCAAAAAACCAAAAAAAAAAAAAAAAAAAAGAACCATAAAATCAAAAAAAAAAAAAAAATTAAAGTATACTTTGTCCAAATTAAAAACTTCTGAAAATCAGAAAACATAAATAGCCTCTATGACTGCACAATTCCACTCCTGTTTTTTACTGAAGAAAAATTTAAGCACATGTTTTCAAAAAACTTGTACAAGAATGTTCATAGCAGCTTTATTCATAAGCCCCAAATTGGAAATGACCCAATGTCCATCAACAGGATAAAGAATAAACAAACTGTGGTGTATGCATACAATGTAATACTGTTTAGCAATAAAAAATGAATGGATTAATGATACACTGAACAATATGAATGCATCTCAGAAACATGTTGAGCAAAAGAAGCCAAACTCAAAAGAGTACATATTGTATGATTCCATTGATGTGAAATTTAAGTAATGCTAAAACTAATCTATCATGAGATTTTGAAATCAAAACAGTGCTTGTCTTGGGATTGCGGAGGGGACTGACTAGGAGCATATATGAGGAAACCTTATAGGGAGATGGAAATTTTCTATATCTTTATTTGGTTGTTGGTTACATGGGTGTTTATATCTACTTACTGAACTATTCACTTAAGATCTGCGGATTTCATTGTATGCAAATTTTACCTAAATAAAAACAATTAAAAATTTCATTAACTCAAACATTTCAGATTTCTTATAAATAACAATTATTAAGATAATAGATTTGAAGGATTATTAATTGCTTAGTTACTAACATCTGCCTTATCTAATTATGACGTTTCCGTGTCAAATTAAATTTCTGTGATTTTGTTTGACAGATGAGTGGGGTTCTTTCTTAGAGAATATTTCCACCCAAAACGGGACTCTGATATCAAATTGTGAATTGAAAATTGAGATAAAACAAAATAATTCAAGTTCTGGAGCCAAAAAATTGGCATTTATTTGAAACATTTGCAACATATGTGAAAAAACACATTTTTACTAAAATGAACTTTACTACTCACAAGTGCTGTATGTGGGTGAGGTGAAGTCACAGTAGTTGTCATCTTCCCTCGCCCCACCCCTAATCTGGTCTATTAGACACAGTGATCTTATTCAAAGGTCTAGGAACTTTTTCCATGTCAGTAATTATTCTGTTTTGTCTATGGTTCTATTTTATTGTAGGCAAAAAGGGACCCAAAGAAGGTGGAATAAGTCTGTGAGCACCCCAAAATGGACTCGCTCTCTTTGGGTATAAAGGACAGACTGGTTGGAAGCCCATTGTAAAATATGACCCATTGCTTGGCCCAGACAAGGCAAAAAGGCTGGGTGGGTAGAGAGGCAAAGAGCGTCAGCCACTAGGGGGAGTAAAAACCCTACCAGGTAAAAGCCTGTGGCTTAAAAGACTCTATATGACCCAGCTGTCTCACACCTTTCTGGCCTCTCCACTCTGCCCTTTGCCCACTGCTTCAGCACTTTGGCCTCACTGTGATTCTGCAACAGACCAGGCATGCTCTCACCTCTGGGCCTTTGTACCTGCTCTGCACTTTGCTTTGAATTCCCTTCCTCCAGATAACCACAGAGTTCACTCTTTCACTTCCTTCAAGTCTGCTCAGCAAGGCCTTCTCTGACCACTGTCGTTAAAATTGAACATCTCCCCTTTATCTGACACTTCTATTCCCTTTCTCTCTTTAATGTTTTTTCCCATAGAACTGTCACCCTCTGCTGTGGTTTGAATGTCCTGTCAAGATCATGTTGGAACTTAACTCCCCAATATGGTTAACTGGAAGGTGGGGCCTTTAAGAGGTGATTGGATCACGGGCACCATGCCCTCATGAATGGATTAATCTGTTCATGGAGTAATGGGTTGATGGCTTAATGGGTTAGCATGGGCATGGTTCTAATGGCTTTATAAGGAGACTGGGTGAGAAGGTTAGCTTTCTCTTGCTTACCCCATTATTCTGCCATGTAATACCCTGTGTTGCCATGGTACCCTGCAGAGTTTCCACAAGAAGAAGGCCCTCCCCACATGCACACCCCAAACTGTGGACTTCCCAGCCTCCAAAATGGTAAGAAATAAATTTCATTCCTTTATAAATTACCCAGTTTCAGGCATTCTGTTATAAGCATCAGAAATGGACTTATACACCCTCTCATATTCTACACTGCTTACTTATTTATTTTGTTTATTGTTTGTCTTCACTTCACACACTAGAGTGCAGGCTTCACAAGGGTGAGTGCTACTGCAGTGCCTAGAGTAGCATGTGGCACAAAGAGATGCTCAGTATTTATTGAATGATGGAGTGAATAAATACAGAGGTGAGATAACATGTGAGTAAGACTATAGGCTCTGAATCCAGACTGTCTTTAGGTTTGAAAGCTGGTTCTGCTAGTTCCTGGCTGTGTGAACTTGAGAAAAATCAACTAATCTCTCTGTGCCTAAGTAAAATGGGTACTTACCTCATATAGTAGTTATGAGGATTAAACGAGTTAACACCAGAAAGCATTTAGAACAGTGCCTGCATGTTTAAGTGCTCAGTAAGTATTAGCTATTGTTGGTACTCAGGAAGTTAGGGATATCTTTTCTTGTTCAGGCACAGTTCGGGTCCCATGTACTGTTAGAAGGGAAAGTAAAACTAGGGTCCTAAACCTCAAAGAATTTATAATTGAATTCTCATGCAGTTCCCTTTTCCCAGAAAAACCTTTTGCACTATAACTATTGAACTTCAATTTATTCTTTAGCACCCAGCTCAAAACTGACCTTCTTGGAGAGGCTACCCCATTTTCTCCAAGTGGAGAAAGCTCTCTTTGCACTGAATGCAAAGCAGACATTTATTTATTTGTTGAACATTTATTGAACATGTAATAATGGGCCAGATGAAGCACCAGGGATATAGAAAAGATTAAGACCTGGGCTTTGACTCCGAGGGGAGTGCAGTCTGTTGCAAACACGGACATACGCAGAAACAAGGGCCAAATACTATAGTGTCATGGGCTCACCAGTACATGGAGTGTTTATGTATTTGTATCTGTCCCATCTCCTGGACTGTGGGCTCCTGTAGCCAGAATCTCCATATTTCCATCATTCTTTATATCACCAGTCTCTCTTACAGTGCTTATCTGGCACATAGTACGTGCAATTGTGTTTATTAAAATGATTGAAATAATAAGGGGAAATGAGAAATGCATAGTAAAAAGATAAGTATGAGTGAGTGGTGATGATGATCTTAACGGCTAGTACTTATTACTTACTATGGGTCAATTACCTTTCTAAGTACAGCACACATTTTTTCTTAATTTAATCTATTTAGCAACAGAAATAGCAAGGTATTATTATCCATATTTATGGATGAGGAAACAGGCTCAGAGAAGACAAGCAACTAATCCAGGGACAGAGCCACGATTACCACTCAGGACTGTTTGCTTCCAAAGACTACTTCTGTCTACTCCTCTATACGTTAGAAAGATGCTGGCTGGTATCAATCCAGAAACATTTTGTGGTCAGCTACTTGTATCTGAGTATTTGGTATTTCTTCTCCTGCTATTTTTCTTTCTCTAAACTCTTTGGACACAATTACAGACATAAAAGTTGTGGACCAGTGGCTCTAGGGAGTCATGTTTCAATTAGCAAATTGGAAGCCAGTGAGGTCTGCTCACTGGATTCTGACTTACCTACTCTCTCTTTCTTTTTTTCAGTGTAGTTTAAAATGTGTTGATAGAGAATCGGACTGCTGATGGTAGCACCAACCTACCCATCAAAAACAAGGAGGCTGTGGGGAACAGTTAGGAAGAACATAAATATATTCCTCTCCATTTTTTAAAAGGCTTTACTGGCAGAGAGAGAGCAAGAAAGATAGGAGATGGTCCAAGGGGGCCTTGCATTTCATGACTTTAAAGGTACTTAGTGGGGGGCAAGAAGTTATTTTTCTTTTTGGCTTCTCTAAATAAGGACAGACAGATCATCTTAGAAAACAAAGGAAGATTCTATTTCAGCATCTGATGCAATGTAAGTGTTGGAAATTGTTATATACTCTGATATGTTTTGATGGATATCTATTTATTTAGTCAGAACTTTCAGGAGGGATATAAAATCATGTAGTTTCATTGTTCACAACTCTAGGTAAAATCCCCAATTTTTCCTGTCAAATGAGTTTGTCAAGATGAAAACCTGACTGTGTGTTAGTAGTTTTTTCTCAAGAACGCTTGTGGATTGCAAGAATCCATGGTACTTTAATAAGACGGCTCTCTGCTTGAGAAGTCAGTATACACAGAAGAAAATAAGCATCTTCAAGACTTTTAGGAAAAACATTGGCTAGTCTGTTAAATTCGTCAGGAACAGGAGTGGTAGAATATGACATTTAAAGCAACCTCAAGAGTGAATTTACTTTGAGGCAAATACATGTCATCTTAGATAGGATAACTTACTTCTTTAGCTCTGACACAGGCACAAAAAGATCGACTTAAACCATACACCAAAAGTCAGTTTAAAAATTGTGTCCTTACTACAATTTCCTTCAAGAAAATCTTTATGTATCAATATTAGCAGAATTATTGTAAAAGCCCAAATTCGATAACACTAAATGAAATGGTGAATACCTCTAATAGTAAAATTAGAGTTATGCGTGGGAGAGATAGATAAAGCAGTTCTCATATAATCTGACTTTCAGAACATCAGAATTGCTATTAACTTAGAATTGGTATTATTGTATTGATGCTTTACTTTGTTATAGCAAATCTTAATAAATTAAATTCCTTCAATTTTCTATATTCCACAGAAAGCAATTTATGTGTTGTCTATTTCAGACTGTTGCACATAATACTGTTTTTATATTTTGGGATACAATAGTAATTATGTTCTTAGATATTGGATATAAAAGTCTAATTACATAAGCTTATGTTAAATCCAGTTTGTAACATAGTTTAAGTAGTTTTGACTTCAATTTTGAGATTTCCTTGACCCTTCCTCCCAGAACCCAATTGATATTATCATATAGCTTTTCATAGAGTTTAAAATTCCTGAAGCTGAACTATTTTAACTATTAATAATTATACTAGAATATAAGCAGCACGATAACAGTTAAGGGAACATATATGTCTTTAATGTCAGAACAGAAAAGGCATTCAATAACATTTACTAGATGAATGAATGAGAGCTTGACACTGCATCTTCATATCTGGTAATCATAATAATTATGCTAACCAATATTATCGTGCATGTCTTAGGCAGCATTTTTTGCTTTTGAAACAATCATTTAATTCTCACAAAGACTGAAGATTAGGAAGTGTAAGTGCATTGTCCAAGTCCAAGCAAGCAACAAGTGATAAACTTACGTCCACTTTGCTCTTTCCCTGGGTCTTCCAGAAGCTGCTCCCTTTCCCTTGTTCTGCGGTATTTTTTCCATTCATTTTTGTTCAGCCTCAAACAAGGAGCATGCTCTCAAGACTGGACATTGTTAATGGAGAGGGAGAGTGGATTGTCCTTGATCCTTCCCTCCATCCTCTGTGTGGTGTCTCATCTCTTTAGATACAGAGTTGTGAGGTGGATTGATGGGCATTGAGTGGCTCCTTGTTTCTAACAAGGGCTCACTGTGTGCCTTTGCTCTGTAAATGTTCTCTCTTCCTCCTGTGAGTTTGTTACGTGCTCAGCTGATGCTTACAAGCAACGTGATGTAAAGTTTTCCCTTTTCTGGGCCTTCATCAGTATTTTCATCCAGTCAAAGGGAGAAGTTATTGGAGCTTCGAGGCAAGTACCATTTTAAATTGTAAGCCATTTTGACTTTGCATTCTTAATTGAATTAACAACAATGTAGTGAGTAATAGAAAATGTTTATAACTTGGCCTACTAGGTGGACTTATTCACTGAATAATTTTCAAAAATTAGATTAAAATTCACAGCCTTTTCTTTTCTGTCTCTGCCCTTTGCCCTTTGTCCCAAACCAAACAAAACCAATCAAACTGCATAAAATAGACCAGGTTTGTATTTTTAATCTAGAATGTTTTGAATCCAAGGAAATAACTTATTAATTCACTTTTAGTTTTGGTGAATATGTTTATGTTTGAATGTGTGTTTTCATGTGCATTTCCTTACCTGGTTGCCAGAGCATTAGATAGATCTCAAATGTGGAGTAAACACTTAGTGTTACATCACTTAGCACACTGTCATGACTTCTTGTCATTGTGTGTTAGTACATGAGCAAAACCTTCAAGACATTGTCCTCCAGCTTTTAAATATATTTCATTAGTGATATAGAAATATTAAGAAAAAATATCAAAATGTGCTATGAAACTGTTCACTTCAATACATTGTAAAATAATGAAAGGTGAAGTTTTTAGTCTGTTTTGTTAATCATTATAGATAATATCACTGCAATACCCATTAGACAAATTATATGAATCTCCCCCCCTAATTTTTCTTTTAACCCTAGAATAGAAAACATTTAATTTTAGTGAGTGCTTTTGTTTAACATGTTTTTTCTTCAGCTTGGATGCAACTGTCAAACTTACTTCTATATGACCTACAAAGTATGAAAAGTAATTGGATAACACACTTATTCCATAAATTGAGAAACACGTCGCAGCTGGGTAAATAGTGCTGCCTCAGCACTCTTTCCTCTAATCCTTTTCACTTGCAATAATAATAATAATAAAAAAAAGAAGTCCAGATTTTCATACCTCAAACAGATTTCTTGAAAAGAGTTTTGAAAAGAGCCTGTTTCCAGAGGGAGCTTGACCTGCCAGTCCTGTTACCACGGTCCCTGCTTACCTGGAACTTTGGTTGGGTGATGACCGTGATTGACAGACCCAGGCCTAACTTGGTGTGAAGGCCAGGGCTCCAGGCCGATGAAACACCTCTGGAAATGTGCCCAGTGGAAACACAGATCGGCACAGGGACGCTTTCATGCCAAAGATTTTCGGGAATGAGTCCAAAAACATCTTCTGTAAGAGGAAATGAAAGAGGAAATAACTTGTTATTCCAACGGGGTGAGAGGGTTGGGGTGAGAGTTGAAAGAAGGGTTGAAAAGAGAGAAAAAGAATTGAGCTGTGAAGGCGAGGATCTGCTGAAGAGGGGAAATGAGCAGTTGGAGCTGGAACTGTTAATAAGTTCACAAAGATAAGGAGGAAGTAGGGACTGTTTGGAAGGTAAACACACCATAATGGAAAAGGGCATCCTTGCCAAGAATAACAGCATCAAGATAATTAAAGGAAAAGGCTCACATAAATGTGAGGAAAAAGAGAAAATGCTGAACAGGTCTTAAACATCAGAACGTTCCAACTCAGTATTTTGTAACTGACAACATAAACAGGAAAAGGGAAGGAAGGCATCCCGCAGTGACACACAGATATTCCACCCTGGGATACTCGTGTTATCACTCGGGTTTCTGTTGACGCAGGTATAGTGGCATGCATTGGGTGGGGTGAGGATTAGAACCCCAATTGTTTGTCTTTCTGGGTCTGGTACGTTCTGTGTATTTGCCAGAAGTCCATGATACCAGGACACTTAATTAGTTTCCTGAATTGTGTTATTTTGCAGTGTTAATGTCTGTAATTTAGTAGGCTATAAAACCAAGTCATATGTCTCTTTTATATATAAGATCTTCTTGAGCCCTTTTCATGTAATTAATGGAGTTCCTGGAAAACAATTTTAAAAGATATTAAAGCTTATTCACTAGTGTGCTGACCACATACAAGATCACATGCATAATACCCCAGCCCGTTGTATTCTGTAAGCAGTTAGTGTCAAGCTCTAATTTGGGTTCTCTTTTAGTTCTTGAGCATTTGACAACCTTCTTTCTAGAATAAAATTATTCAGAAGACTGGAATCTTCTTCAGGGAGAAGGGAGTTATGAAGAATATAGGCAAATAAAAATAACATGTACTTTTTAGTACAGAGATCCAAATCAGACTTCTAATTTGGTCAAATGAAAGCAATGTTGGGATCTCTTCCCTAAATCATTACCAAAAGTAATATCTTTATATAGCTTCATTTATTGTAAAAGAATATGAAAAAGATCAGTAAATATCTTTCCCTATGTGATGAAATTCACCAATCTAATTTTTCCTTAATGTTTCTCTTTAACAAAATTCTCCTGAAGGTTGTATTGTATCTAGATTTATAATACTAGGAACATACCATTCCAAATATGTGCATCAATATGTAAAGCCCTACGAATGGTAGTAACTAACTAAACTCACAATTGCTTTATTTCCTCTCTTTGGTTAACTTTATGGTAAGTTTAATCTCATTTGGTCCTTTAAAAAAAATTTTGTAAGTTGTTTCTTTACTGGTACATAGCATTGCTTACACAGTGGTTCATAAAATCATAAAAGCTTGACATATTTCTCCTTTTTTGCAGAGAACAATTGGTGACAAATAAAATAAAATAAAATAGAAACCTTAACCTTGGCTCTTCCACCACCATAGGAGGCTGAGGATTTATCGATATTATCTACATGTTCCCAAAAGAACTGAGAAAGACTACATTTGAATGGACAAGCTCTTTTAAAGGCAGGAGATCTATTTGGCTATCACAGAAGCAGGTGTGCTGCAGCCCTGGAGACATCATCTAGACCTTGCTTTGTCATGAACAACCCATGTTACAGAAGGAACAAGCCAGGTAAGAAAGTTTGTCTTCTAGCGAGGCTGGGGAGATGAGCATAAATAAAAAAAAAGGAGAACAAGGTCTAAAAGGAGACGTGGAGTTGAGGAACAGGTTATTGAAATCCACCAGAAGAAAGAAATATTGAAGAAAACCAGGAACCCAGTTTAAAGCAAACAGAAGAAAAGAGAGCTGCATTTCTGTGTCACAGTGTCCAGAGAGGGTCATCTAGATGAAATGTTTCATAAAGACTCTCAATGGGATTGTTGCTGGATTTTGGAATGGAGGATGCAGTTCTCAACCACCGGGCCAGGCTGCTGCTACTAAAATGTACTCACCTGGTTATTGGTATCCACTGGAAAGGGATGTTTACTCCATAGTTCCTTTTTTTTTTTCCTCAAAAAACCCCCAAAACATTGGTTAGAGTTATTATTACTGCATTTGAGAAGAATATTTATGTATTTGATTTCTGTTTGTTGTTATGTGTAACTTCTGAACCATGATCTCAAAGAATTTAAAACCCCTTTTCAACCTACCCCCAAAATATAGCCTAGCCCTCAATTATTTATGGTACTAGAACACAGTGAATCCGGAACAACTAAAATATGGGAATACCTGGAGTCTGAGATCTAGGAAGAGCCTTAAAAAAGAAATCTCCTAAATTGATACCACAACTTTTACTAGAAGAAGGAGGAATAGAGGCTAAAGCAAAGTAAAACAATGTATGCACAGCACAACCCCACAATGCACCCATGGGAAATTGAAGTTAGACTGGAATATTCTTGACTACACACTTCTTTCTATCTTTTAAAAATGGTTGCTTTTCAGCTCACTCAGACAGGTGCTATGACTCATTCACCTTTGTGCTTTATCCCTAAATTTCAGCATCTAGCTATTTTTTTTTGATTTTTTGCACAGAATAGGAGCTCAATATTTGATTTATCAAATTGAAAATAGGATTCAGATTATTTTTATGAGTTTAATCTTCCTGTACATTGTAAATGTTCAATGACAAAGAATTACATAAGTAGTATTTAAAATGAATTTCCACTGAAAGTCTCTGGGATGCTAAAGTGAGAATACATTAAATCCAAGTTGTACCTTTCTTCCAAGTGGGATCAGGGATAGACAGAGATAGGCTGCATTAGGCTGTTCTCTGTTGCTAATAACAGAATAGCTGAAACTGGGAAATTTATACAGAAACAAAATTTATTTCTTACAGTTTTGGAAGTCCAGGAGGCACATCTGGTGAGTGCCCTCTTTTGGGTAGGAACTCTCTACAGGGTCCCGTGGTGATGAATTCTCCAGTCACATGGTGAGAATAGCGGGAGCTCTTTCATGTGTTCTTATAAAGCCTCCAGTCCATGCCCATGACAACCCATTAAACTGTCAACCCATTACTCCATGAATGGATTAATCTATTCCTATCAGTAGGATACAGTTTTGGTCTTACATTTAAGTCTTTCACCCATTTTGGAGTTGAATTTTGTACATCGTGAGAGATAGTGGTCATATTATTATTCTGCATATAGATAATGAGTTTTTTCAGAGCCAATTGTTAAAAAGACTGTCCTTTTCCCAGAGTACATTCTTAGCACCTTTGTGGAAGATAAGTTGGCTGCAAATGCGTGGGGGGTTTTGGTTTTCTATTCAGTTCCATTGGTCTTTGTGCCTGTTTTTATGCCAGTACCTTGCTGTATTAGTTAACAGAGTTTTGTAGCACTTTATCTGCCATCCTGTCAGTGAGGACACAGTCCTCAATATCCAGTCATCTCTCAAAGGCCTCACCTTTCAAACAGCATAATTGATTTCCAGCCCTATTACAGAGGGGACCAAGGTTCCAACACTGAAGTTTTGGGGGACATACTTGACCCATAGCATAGGCATTTATCTGGGCACACAAACCATGCTTTATGACAACTCTGAAAAAGCCATTTACTTACTTCCCCAGAGGAAGGTGAACTGTAAAAGACAGACATCATCAGATTTTGTGTTCTGGCCCAATCTTAAGGTATCCAGAGAATCTCCTGGAGAAAGTACATTTTTTCTTCAATTTCCTTAGGATCACTTGACACAATTTAAATATATATATATATATATTATATATATATAATTATTATTTTTTCTTTCTGGGAACAGATTTTTCTTGGTGTCATGATCTTATTGTTCACCAAACTGTCATAAGGAAAAATTTATTCATAAAACCATTTCTTCCTTTTGCTTCAGAGTGTGATCGGCTGCCAGGATGCATGAGGGGAAGTTTGTGGGAATGGCATTATCTAATAACAGCATTTTAAATACATCCTTATTTTATGGATTGTGTTTGGAACCCACTTCCTTACACTGCAGGTTTTATTAGTACTTAAAACTAAGCTTGAATTTTTCTGCTTGTTGGGCAAATAAAAAGTTGAGTCTTAACTTAGTTTGATCACTTTTCTATCTTATGTAAAATTAAAAGTGGTTATTTTAATTTCATTTGTTACAGGTGGCATGCTAACCAACTGAGCTAACCAGTCAGCCCTTTAATTTCATTGATTAAAAAAAATACATAAAACCATCCTTTCTAGCACATGTGAATCTCCTCCTTAGCTCTCATTTAGAGAAGGATGGAAAATCCTCTATCTCAGAGTCCATGAGTCTGCTCTGGGTTGGGGTAAACCATGGGCAAGTCCTCTCAGAAGACCCTTTTCTGTAGTACAGAAATAAATGAGGAGCAGCAGCTGGATTTCTGCTCCTGCCTTCCCAGGTGGAGGGCATGATAACTTCCAAGTATTAGAATGAATAAAAACAATTTTATTAGTCTCCTGTTGCTGCTGTAACAAATTACCACAAATTTAGTAACTAAAAATAACACAAATTTATTCCCTTACAGTTCTGGAGGTCAGAAATCCAAAATCAGTTCCACTAGGTTAAAGTGAAGGACCAGCAGGACTGTGCTCCCCCCGGGGATGCTGTCTGGGAAGTCCCTTCCCTTGCCGTTTCCAGCTTCTGGAGCTGCATCCCTTGCATTCCTTGGCTCGTGGTCCTTTCCTCCATTTTCAAAGCCTGCAACACAGCATCTTTTTTCTCAAAATTCCTCTTCCCTCTGCTACTGTCTGCTTCTGTCACGTGGCCTTCTCTGTGACCAAATCTCCCTCTGCCTTCCCCATAAAAGGATACTCGTAATTACATTTGGGGCACACCCCGATAAGCCAAGTTTATCACCCTATCTCATGATCCTTAACTTAATGACATCTGCAAAGTTCCTTTTTGCCATATAAGGCAACATTCAAAGGTTCCAGGGATTAGGATATAGATATTTTGGGGCTCCTATTTAGCTTACCACAACAATCTTTCAGTCTTTTCTCAGAATGCCATGTTGTATCTAGAAAGAGCTTTTTTTTTGTTTTTGTGAAAATTTAAAATATAAAAACAATTGTTTCAATAGAGGAAACAGGAAATTTCTGAATCACAAAAACATAGTTGTTTCTCCTTCAGGAATTTAGGACATAAAGGTGTTTTTATGATTATAAGTGAACTGCTATAAAAACTAAACCTCACTAAGAAAATCCAGCTTTGAGGCATGAAAGCATCTCTTCTACAGAACTGAGGCACCGTGAGGTCACATATCTTGCCCATAGACACATAAGGAGTGACCGATGAAACTTGGATTCAACCTCAAAGTCTGTGTTTTACCTACTGGTATACCAGTGAAGAGTGGAGGGTGAGGTTCAAGTCTAAGGTGATGAAGGATGCTAAGAAGAGAGGAGTATAGACAGAGGTAGCAAACAGTGTTAGCTTCTAAGGTCAGGTTATAAGCTCAGAGTTAGAAGGTGACTAGACTTTCTAGATTTCCTGGGATGATACTTTTCAACCTGGTATGTTGGACACCTAGGATTTAACCTAGGTTAGTCATTATTATTATTATAAATAGAAATCAGCCTAAAGAAGAACTTTGGAAAACAAAGCTGATGCCTGCAAAAGGATATGATGCAAGTCAAGCAAAGGCCTGCCGTCCCATCCATTCCCACCTGCTCCAGATCTTGTTCCATCAGGTATGTTCTTTTAGTGTCATCAACCCCTCACTCTGCTCTGGTCCCTTGTGCTCAGCCTTCAAGCTTGTTTCAATGTTCTCCCATCTTTAATTCTATTTTCCTTTGGCAAAACTTCCCCACCATGCTATTCCTTGATCCCCTTCTTTGCACATCTAATTAGTTGTTAAGTTTTGTGTTTTTTGCATCCTCATCACCATGCCTTTAACCTAGGCCCCTATTCTTGCCTTCTTTATTTTAATAGTCTTCCCTTTTCCCAGCCCCTATCCATGTCCACACTACCCTAGAGTGGTCTACAAATCAACCACTGTTGGGAATGCCTTTTGCCCTTCATGAAATCCTTGCAAGTCTTCCAGACTTGGAATGTTGTCCCCTTCCCTGTGGAGGAGGGATTGTCTGCCCCTCATCTGTGCTTCCGCAGCACTCATCCTGTTTGTGGTCTGACCTCCCAGTGGCTTGAAACTCTTCAAGGGCAAAGGCTTTGTCTTGGTATCCTCAGAGCCTGGCACAGGGCCTGAGTCCCAGGAAGTGCTCATGAATGTTTATTGGATGAATCAGGAAGTCCTACCAAGAAGACTGATGGATGAATTGATGAAGTTATAGCAAGATGATTTTCTAAAGGAATGAAAGACACTTTTCCATGTTATATTTTCTTTCTTTCCTACTTTCAGTTTGGACATTAGGGCTCCTTGACCCAGACCATTTCTTTCCTACATTAAGGAAAGAAACTTTTTGAGAAAAATGTAAGATAACTCAATTGAGTCCCAATGAACATCTTTGTTTCCTAGCATGGGGTTAAACTTTTCGCCTATTAGTTCCCAAACAAAATTTTCAGAAAGTCTCACTTATACTTTGTTAATTGGGGAAAACATTTTTACTTGGCCTTGCAGTAATTCCCAGATAATTTAGGCTGCATTTATATCTTTTATAAAAGATATGTGTTCACAGGCTGGGAATTTCCAAAGCATTTTTGAATACTAACTAAGGTCCTCTATTAGAAATTTCACATACATTATAAAAAGAAGGAGGCAGCTGTTAAGAGGAAAGGAAATTAACATTTAGTGAGCCCTAAATACTTGGCAAGCACTCTTCTGAGTGCTTTCACAAACATCTCACATCTCAAAACACTTGCCTGGAAGACAAGACTGGGATGTGCACTCAGGGCCTCTGCCTTCAAGTCGATTTCTCTAAATATTTAGTTACATTTATATAAAGAATAGGCTGGGCACTTCTGTGGGAAGAGCTGAGAAGGAAGATGTCGCACAGGCTCGGCCTCCTCTTTACTGCTTGTGCAGTTCAGCTCTGGCTGCAAAAAGCAAAGCAAACCCTGTATTACCTAGACCTCCTCTCCTCAGAAGGCAGTTTATCCCTAGTTATTGTAACTCAAGGACACCTCTTGCAATCTCACCCCACCTCCCTACCCCAAATGGAACTGTATGTGTTAGAACATAGATGAAGCTAGTGCTACAGAGACCCCAAATAGCAAGACAGAAGTGTACTTGTCACATAACAGTCCAGTGTGTAAGCAGTCAAAGGCTGGTATGGTCTCGCCATGGTGTTAGGGACTCAGACTCCTCTAGCCTGTCACTATGCCACCCCTAATGTAGGGCTTCCCCTCTTGGCCCAAGATGGCTTCCTACTGTGTTCCTATTCCATCCAGTGGGAAGGAGGAAAGGGAAAGAGGGAAGGAGAGCCCACTACCCTTCTCTTTATGGCCGTGATTTGGAAGCTGCAGATAGCAATTCTGCTCACATCCCCTTTGGCCAAAACCTAGTCAACCTAGTCAGATTATTACATTGAGAAACTGTAGCCTTCCCAGCCTTGCCACATGGAAGGAGGGAAAATGCGTATTTAATATGAATAGTTCTCTGCCATAGGTTTATCAAGTGTATTTTAACTAAACGTACTTCAGGTAAATGTGGTACTCTTCATGGAAGGAGCTACATATTTGTGTTTCTCCTCTAGTTATATTTCCATAGACTTGCCAATGTCAGGGAGATTTAATGTCCCTTTTAGATTAGAAACTTTGGTCACGGCCCGGAGAGCCCATCCTTTTAGCAGACTCAGCTGCAGGCGGTATGTTTCCATCTCACAGATGAGGTCAGAGAGTGCCAAGATGGGGAGATGGGTGCGGCTTGTTTTTCTCTGGGTTTTCCCTGGTTCTCCCTTATCTTCAAAATTAAGCAAGATAGAGGATTTTAGCCACTTAAGAGAAGGTCTCAGACTCTGAACCTAAGTAGCTCCAACAGTCACGAACTATTATGGCATTTATATCCGATGACTGGGTTGGTCTTACTGGAGAACTTTCTGGCAGCTAATAAATGTTAGGACATTCTTTCTGTTAACACTGTAACCTTGAGATAATTTTTTGTAAGTGCTCAGTATCAGCCAGTTTTCTCTCCTCCTTTTCTCCGTATCACTGTGTATATGAAAGTTCTTTGTTTGGGGCTCTCAAGTAGCTGTGGGTGAAGCAATTGAAGAAACACTGTGTAACCATGGCAGTTGTCAACTTCTAGGGACCCGTTGCTCTGCTTGGCAGATTTCATTCAGTGGCATCAAGATAAGACTGCACAGAAGCCAGTTATGGCCAAGCATTTTCAAAGGCTTAGGACAACCGTGTTTGCTCCTTAGTTTCCTCTTTGTCCCTACTCTTTGCTTCTTTCTCTCCTCTCTTCTTTTCCTGGAAGACTTTGCAAGCTTGAATTTTTTGAACCATTTCAAAACAGCTTTTTTGTTTTTTTTACTATGAATACTCCTGTTTTATAGGATAGGATATTGAGACACGGAGAGGTTAAGAATCTTTTTTTTTTTTTTTTTTTCCTTTTTGTCTTTTGTTCGTGTCCAGCAATGGATCGCAACCCTCAGTGTCGCGCCCGTACCGGACCGGGACCGGCAATGGGATCGCAACCCTCGGTGCTGCACCCGCACCTCGCTCAGCCAGTGAGCGGAACCGGTCTGTATGTGGGATCCGAACCCTTGGCGGGAGTGTCACCACGCTCCCAAGCGGTGCACTGTAGCAGTGTGCCACCGGGCCAGCCCCCGAGGTTAAGAATCTTGTTTAAGGTTATACAACTGGTAAGTGGTAGAGCCAGGATTCAAAACTATTATTATTGCCATTCTATAAGTTAAAAAAGATATGACTACTTGAGCTGAAGTAACTTGCCTTCAGCTGCACAGATAGTAGGTAGCAGACCAGTATCCAAGCCCAGGTCTTTGATTCCAGACATCTAGCTTTTCTTATCCACCATTCTTACTATGAAATACGGTCCTTACAAGACTGTGGCCACCTAACAGGGCTGTGGGCTCCTTCTCTGTTACCTGTGATTCTCCTAGAAGCCTCCCCATGCCCCGCCCCAAGCTTAGAAATACTGATTGAATCTCAGCAGAGCAGAAAGGCAGCTGTTGCACATATGCTGCAACATAAGGCACTACAGAAGTATTACCTATATTTCATATCCTTGTTCAAATCTCCACTCTCCCATTCACCTGCCAGCATAAGGAGCGTGGTTTTCTTTTGCAAGAGGATAATCTGAAATGCTACTTTTGCATCAGAAAACTAAGAGGTTCATATATCCTGCCTAAATGGGAATGTTTTTCAGCCTCAGAGCCTATAAAAATATTGTGGCATGAACAGTTCAGCTGAAACAACAGGATGCCGGGAAAATGAGTCTGCAGAATGTGCTTGAAATATTAGTCATCAACAAGGTATAAAACACTCCTTCTCCCATAGAGGGAGGTTTGTGCCTGAGAGCTAAGTACACTTTTGCCTGAAGGACCAGGTGGGGATTGTAAGTTTATGTTCTGCAAACTCTTAAGTACCGAAACCCATCTACTAATACGAAGATTAAAGACTGGGGAATATATCTCATTCCTCTGGGCTCTCTGATATTTCTTCAGAGGTGAAAGAAAACACAGAAGTGTCCTCATAATATAAAAATATTGGAAAATGTATATACACACATATACACACATATACACAAAATTTATATGTAAATATATTTTATATAAATATATCTAATATTCTTTATATTTGTAATTCAGTGGTGCAAAAGTCTGTTTTTATGTTAACCTGGAAACAAAAGGCTCTCTGACTTCTCTTTGTTTCAATAAAAATTTGAAAGTAAAAATGTAAATAAAAGGAGATAGAAAAAATATTAAAACTTGTGAAGAGCATTAATTCGGGTGTCCTGTGGAGAGGTGAAGGGGGGGGGGAATGTGGCTTTTATTAAAAATAGTGATTAAAAATTAAAAAAAAATTCCCTTGATTTCTGCAAAATTTCAGCCCAAATTGCGCAAGATTTTTATTACTAGGGAGGTTTCTCATCCCAGTCTGTTTAGGTAATAGCTTTAAAATCTCCACCTACATTTTTGGCGGGAGAGTTCAGTTTTTCCGTTTTTATAAAAACATTCCCATCTCGGTGAAGTGATCCCTTCTGGCATTTCAGGTAAGTGACCGCGTGGGTGCCTGACTGGCAGGCCATAGTGCCAGGAGAACCTCCCCGGCCGCTGCCTGTCCCCTCTGCAGCTCTCAGCAGCGTCTCAGGGGGCAGAGTCAGCCAGGTCCCCAGTTCAACTGGAAACATTTTTATAATCACGGATGCAGAGAGTTTCAGAGAGCTTGAGTGAGCACAGGGCGTCGGATTTCCGAGCGCGCTCTAAACACAGGGGACGGATGCTCTGCTTTAAATAGCAGCTTCACTGACTCTCACCCTTCCCCACGTGTTCTGCCGCGATGGGTGCGCACCTCGTTTAAGAAAACGACTTCTTTGCAAATCACTTTTCAGCACGGTGCATTCCCCGGATGCGGCGGGTTGGCCATTCTTCAAGGCGCCAGCATTTGGTGACTGCTGGTAATGGATTTTCATGTTTGTTTTATGAAGAGTTTCATTCAACTACTTTGAAGAACTTTGGCAGCACTTAAGTGAACACGGCTCAGCGTGTGACATGAACCTCGGAGCAGCAAACCAATGCACAGTGCCAGCAGCCCGCTCACGTGCTTGTGGGGTTGGTGGAAATTCCAAGTGAGCTAGTCTGCCTGGCTGAGCAAGAAGCTGTTCTGTCTCACCAGGGGCAGGACTACCTCCTGGAGATTTCCTGGCCATGTGGGCTTGGCATTATTTTAGGAGCCCTGGGCTGAGGGCTGCTAGATTTGCAGAGTGGACGATAGTCCCACAGAGGTCTCAGAGGTGCTAGGGCCAAAATGACCTCCAACTCCCAGAAGGTTTTCAGGATTCTGATCTAAGACCTTATGGCTACAAATTTGCACTAGGGCATTCTTTTGCGTGCATCTCGATTCAAGTCTGGTTGAGAGGAATCAGCACTGGACTGGGAATTCTCAGGAGACAGGAGTTTGGTGCTTGCTCTGTTTCTATATAACCACGAAAACTTGGCCACATCCATCCCCGGGTAAATGTAAAATGCAGCAATTGGACAAAAGCTTCTTAGAGTAGCTGGTTTGGGGAAGTGGGAACTGAGTCCAGGGTGAGGCAAATTTGGCCACATCTGGCAGCACACAGCCGAAGCACCATTAGCCATGTTCTCTCCGCACTGCAGTGATCACGGGGAGGGACCTGCAGAAGCATGGCAAGCAGGAGACACCTCATGGAGTGTGACAAATGAAAAATTTTAAAACGACATTTACTTTTACAAGTCAGACATTTAAGTGGGTCCTTTTTATGGAGCATTTTCAATTTTTATATCACCTAAGAGGCTTTTGCATTTCTTACAATTCTTCTGCACATTAAAAATGAATTATAGTCTCATCCATTTTCAAAAAGAAATTTGGGGAATTTGTAAAACAGACAAAGGCCACATAAGACAGTCCAATAACCTGAGTGAGTTTCTCCCTTTGATTGATAGACTAGTACCAGTGACTGAGGAACAGAAATAAAATGTCAAAATTTTAGTATGATCTTAGTGTTTAGTATTATTTGTAAATATTTTTACTGTTCATCCCACTGTTTGATGCACTTCTCGGTGTTTGTTTGGGGAAAGTCATGTGGACAGGAGTGAGGAAACAATGATGGGCCAACATTCTGAGCCTGGGGAGCCCAGGCAGTGGTGTGACGTATCCCAGGACCTGTAGCCACCATTCAGCAAGGGCTTTATGCCAGGCACGGTGCTAAGTACGTTACATGTCATGTTAGACATTTAGCTCTCTCATTTAACTCTCACCACAGCCCTGTGAGGAAGGCACTGTTTTGTTACCTGCATTTTGCACATGGTGTATTGAGGCTCTGAAAGTTTAAAGAACTTGCCCAAGGTGAAGGGCTATGAACGTAGGTATTCCTGTCCAGAGGCTTTGCTGGGTACTCCTGCTCTGTCCTGCTACCTCGTGGCACTTGGGCTGGCCTGGGACCTTCCCCTCTGGTTTTTATTAAATAGGGTCATGATGGACATCTCTGCAGGCTCTGCAAGCTATGCTATTAAGTGTACGTTTCTTGAGAACAGGATCCAGGTTTGGTTTTATATCTGATAGGCACTAATTATATATTTCCTGGATGATTGAATTGAATTGAATTGAATGGCTAGGCCTCTTCACATCAGGAAAGAAACTGGGAAGGCCAGCTTTCTTCCACAGTTTGCAGCACTCATGGGGGCTGTGCCACTCTTCCTGGCCAGCTGGAGAGCACCATATTCCAGAATTTTGTCATCATACATATGGCTAATCCAGCCAATAGCAATGTATAGGGTTAGGAGAAAAGTCTTTATTCTGGATTTACTTGGATTGGGATATAGTTGCCTGTGGTTCCTGCAATAAGTGCTTAAACCAGTTTTAGAGGTTTTTTCCCCCAGCTCTGTCAGACATTGTACATGGGCATCAACAAACTAGAAAACAACAGGGAGATGGAAACCAGGCCAATGAGGAGTCTGGAAACTGTATCTTGTAAAGAACAGTGGAAGATACTGGGAACATTTACCTTGGAAAGAGAAGTATCTGCCTTAGTAATATTGTAATTCATGTGGTCTTTTATGAATGAGGAAACTAATTTTTTTTTTTTTTCCTTTTTTTTGTCTTTTTTCGTGTCCGGCAATGGATCGCAACCCTCAGTGTCACGCCCGTACCGGACCGGGACCGCCAACGGGATCACAACCCTCGGTGTTGCGCCCACACCTCGCTCGGCCAGTGAGCGGGAGCCGGTCTGTATGTGGGATCTGAACCCTCGGCGGGAGCGCCACTGCGCTCCCAAGCAGTGCACTGTAGCAGTGCGCCACCGGGCCGGCCCGAGGAAACTAATTTAAGGTATATTTTAGTACACAAAATTCCCTTTCCCAGTATTCCATGGTCTATTTGAAATATGGAACAAAGTACCTGATGGGGTTTGGATGTGTTGTCCTCCCAGAACTCATGTGGAAATCTGATCCCCAATGTGGCAGTGTTGGAAGCTGTTTGAGTCGTGGGGGTGGATCCCTCATGAATGGATTAATGCTGTCCGTAGGTGGGTGGAGTAAAGAGTGAGTTCTCACTCTTATTAGTTCCCATGAGAGCTGGGTTTTTAAAAGACCCTGGTGCCTCCCCCACTCTCTCTTTTTCTCTCTCTCCTCTTTCCTCTCTCCTTTCTCTCTCTCTTCTTTCTCTCTCTTGCCATGTGATCTGCTTGTATCTGCTGGCTGCCTGCCCCTTTCCACCATGAGTAGAAGCAGCCTGAGGCCCACACAAGATGCAGCTGTCCCAGAATCGTAAGCCAAATAAACTTCTGTTCTTTATAAATTACCCAGTCTCAGGGATTCTGTTATAGCAACACAAAATGGACTAATATGGTACCCTTACCACAGTTTCTTTAGGAAGTCAAAAAGCAAATATTATAAAACCTATAACAATTCTCTAGAGCACAGGCAGGAATTTGATTCTCTTATCCACAGCTATCTTCCCAGCACTCAGAACAGCACCAGGCATTGTTCTGGTGGTCAGAAATATTTGATGAATGACTATGAATGCGTAAAGTGTGTAGACTGCTTAAAAATGCTGTGGGTTCCTGAGAGATCTCATCAACTTCACTATTACTGCTCTGTTATAGTGGTTTTAAACTTTTTAACAAAAGTGACTTTTAAAAAAATGAAATCTTATATAAAATTGGAATACACAAATAAGAGTATTTTTAATTAACATGTTTTTCTTATTAATTAAATTATTATTTTTTTCAGCTAGTCAATGATAACAGTAAAGGTGTTGCATGACAAACTAAAAATTTGAAATCCAGGACTCTGAATGACAATCGCAGCCATAAAGAAGCCTCAAAATCCAATTTATTTCTGTCTTCTATTTTGCTTGCCCCATACTATATCAAGAAAATATTGGTTTATAAAGAAGTAGCTGCCTTGCAATTTCAGGCTACTCTTCAATGAAATTGATGGATCTTGAGAGAACCAAGAGAAAATGTTTGTTTTCAAGTCGAATCATTAACAGTATAATATCTATTTGCTCACAAGCATTATCATCAATATGTCAAATCAGCAGTGCTGCAAACTTTACGTAAGTGCTAAGAGTATCTACAATATGGATATGTGCTAGTCATCCACTTGTTATCGGCCCCTAGTCAATATACCATGAAGAGAAGGTGTGCTGCAGGTTTGCCTGATCTTAGCCTAGATCCTTGCTGTGGTGTGTACTTAGATTTCTACACAAACCCAGATGTTCTCCTAAGCTTCAGAACCTCGGAATTCCAAAGACCTTTGGAGGTAGGAGGGAGTGAGGTAGATAGGAAGTAAGAAAGCCTCATTAGTGAATGGGACTTTGTCTAAAGTGGGCATTTATTCATTTACCTATTTGTTCATTTGTTCTTTCCCAAATATCTGTTGAGTATTTACTGTAAATAAAAGATTTTTCTTTAAAGGGCTTAACATCCAGCTGTAGATATAACATCTATGTTAGGGAAAATGGAGAATCCAAGAAGAGTAGATAATGTAATTCATATCACTCTGAAGAAGTACAAAGAGAATAATTGATTTGGGAAGGAGGTGGTTAGTGACGGTTTCTCCAGGTGCCAGTTCTTTGAGTTGCTTTAAAATAGTAGGAATATGTTTGGCATTCATCACCTGGCTGCACATACAGACACATCATACGTTCACTATTTTTCAGGAAGGATTTAGTTTTACAAACTCTGGGAATGCAAGAGCAACATCAAAGAAGAACATTTCTTGACTCAGATCTTTTGGGTTGGCCTTAACCACATGACATCCAGTAATGAGTGACTCAACTTACTCTGGGTCAAAGTGGAAACATAAATTAGGTCACTTGCTTTTGAAAATTTTCCACACATCGTGAGTGCTTTGACTTATGGGGCACACTTCATTTTACCCAATAACTGCAAGTTTATTTAAATTTGAATCAGCTGCTGAGTAAATACTTAAAGCTCAATAGTTGGAGCCACGGAAATTCACAATCCCTTACTAGTAATGTTGCTTTTCTTCCTCCTCCCTGTCTCTTGAGAATATAGAATAACCTGGGCAATAAGAATGAAAAAACTTAATTCAGGGCCGGCCTGGTGGCGCACTGCTACAGTGCGCCGCTTGGGAGCTTGGTGGTGCTCCCGCCGAGGGTTCGGATCCCGCATACAGACCGGTTCCTGCTCACTGGCTGAGCGAGGTGTGGGCGCAGCACTGAGGGTTGTGATCCCGTTGCCGGTCCTGGTCCGGTATGGGCGCGACACTGAGGGTTATGATCTGTTGCCGGACACGAAAAAAAAGACAAAAAGGAAAAAACTTAATTCAAAATAGAATAAAATGTTTATAGATTTAAGACCATGACAACAACCCATTTCATTTGTGGATATTACCATTTTTACACAGGAAAGAACACATTGTAATTTAGGTTCTGTCCATCCCCCTTCCTCTCTTGGGCTATGGGGTATCATCACTGCTCAGATGATAATGACTTCCAGGAGATAGAAAAGAATTAACAATCGCTTAATTATTAATCACCTGTAATTGGAACTGAAGACTATAAAATGTAAAGGATGAGAAGTGAGCAGGTTAGCAGAGTGGGAAAGGAAATAGGGCTGTAATAACTGCTTTGGTGTTAACCCTTCAATAAAGCAACTCCTTCTACCTAACTTTTTGGCTGTCTCTCTGTGGTGTGGCTCCCATGATGTCCTGCAGGGAGGAGGAGAGATGTAGAGGTCGAACTTGGTCAAGGGAGGGGGATGTGGTTTCCTGGTCTAGCTGGAGGCCCAATGCAAACATCAGGTGAAAGGTCAAGTAAGGTCAATATTAACCAGCCTAGGGAAGCAGCAGCTGCTATGTTGCCTCAAGTGCTTTTCCACTTGGAAGAACAGGGAAGAGCAGCTTCTCTCTGAATCACTGCTTTCTCAGGCTGATAAATTTCAGAACCTCTGGTACTTTCTGTTGCTTTCCAAACACAGACTTGTTTCAGGCTTCTCTGCACATGGATTGCAGTGATGTGGGCAAACAATTTTGACGAGATATGCAGCTTAAGAAAAAGCACTTCAGGCTTACAAGGACATGCACTGCTGCTGGTCTCTTTGTGTGGGGGGTGGTAGGAGCTGTGGTTTTTAGCACCTGAGAGGGAAACCCAGGTCTGAGTGCCTCCCGTGCAGTGGCGCACGTGGTCAGTGAGCACACATCCGGGGCGCTAGGCTGAGCTCTCCTCGGATTTGTAACCAACAGCCCTTTCTCTCTGGGCTCCAGGGAAAAGAGAAAAAGTTATATCAATCAAAGATTTTTTTTTACTCATACCTCTTATATTTGAGCTTGAAAAACATTTATTGAACACCAACCCATGTGCAGAGTGCTGTAGAAGGATGAAGAAGAAACTGAAGATCTTGACTCTGTGTTTGAGGAGCTGCCATCTGAATTGGAGCTGAAAGCTTGCATAAGATGATGGAAGTGCTTATGAAACAGCAGAGAAAGGGCCAGTTAATACCTCAACAGAGAAGGGAGACGGATGGGATACTTTCTGTCTCTCCCCACTGTGACATTCAAGGGGGCTGTGGTTCTGCAGCCAATTTCCCCTGTTTTCTTTTTATAAGGTTTTGGCCACCTATTAATTTTCTTCAGATTCTTCTGCTTAATTTTGTTCTGATGCAGTTTGCTTTTGGAAAAGATGTGGGTCTCATCATTAACTCTCAGCCTCCATGCTTGTTGCCTTCAAAAGGTATTTGATTCAACCCAGGTGGGGTTGAATCAAACACTGTTAAAGAAAAGCCAAAAAAAAAAAAAAAAAAGTGGAATGAATTTGAATTTGGCTCTTCAAAAATGAGAGAATGATAAAACTCTCTATTGTCTGCTTTTAAAATTAAAGGCTAAACCTTATAAATGTACACAGTACTTTACTGAATACATGTACAAATGATAGAATAAATTTCAAGACTATGTTTTGGCCCTTGAAAGGAAAGGGACTGCAGAGGGAATGGTTAGACAGGGAAATGAAGAACCCAGTAAAGAGGCAGATCCAACCTTGATGTTTTTCAAAATCCTGGAAAACAAATTCTGCAAAACATGGTAGTAGGTGCATGTAGTGCATTGAATGTCCCCCCAAACTCACTGAAGCTTGAACTGTGTACACCATGTTTTATGTATTAGAAACTTGGCCCCCACTGTAACTGTTGGGAGTGTGGGGAATCCTATTATGGTAATTGAAAAGTGGGACCTTTCAATTAGAAGAGGTGATTAGATTGTAGGCACGTGCAGTAGTGAATGGATTAATAATGGTGGTCAGGGGCGTGGTTCTGAGGGCTTTAAAAGGAGAGTGATGAGGTTACACTCTCTCTCTCTCTGCTCTGCCATTCCACAGTGTGACACCCTGCCATCACTGAAGTCGCCACCAAAGAAAGCCTTCACCAGAAGTGTTCCCTGGACTCTGGACTTCCAGCCTCTGAAACTGTAAGCAATACATTTTCTTTTCTTACAAAATACCCAGTTCTGTGTATTTTGTTATAAGCAACACAGTTGGACTAATACAGTGCAGTTCTGAGGCAACACAGTGCCGTGGAGAGACCACGTGCGTTGGGGCAGGAGAGACCAGTTTTTAGCCCCAGGTGCTCTGGGTAATTTTCAGCAAGTGACTTAGCTACTTTCAGCCTCAGTTGCTTCGTCTGGTTATCAACAAGCAATGAGAAAAACGTGCACAAAGAACTTGGCACAAAGTACATCTTAATAAATGTTAAAAACAAAGTCTCATTTGCTTTATTTTGGTGTCTGTGGGTGTATGACAGGGGAAATGCAAGCCCTTGGATAAAGGTTTGCTTTCTTGTGGTAACATCTCCATTTTCAATAATCTTCACGATTAAACAGCCATTTGCACTCATTCTTGACCGATGGAATGATGTCAACCTGGAGAGGGCCTCTCTGGGCTCCCATAGAGCTCTGTCTGTGACTGTGTGACAGTGTGAAGAGCCCGGGCTTTGGAGCTAGACTGACATGAGCATGCTCTCTGGCTGTACGGCTCTCCTAGCTGGGTAAAGTTAGTCAATATTATCTGTAAGATGGAGATAATAACACTAACTTTGGAGAGTTAGTGGTGAAGCTATGGGTGAGTATTGGATGATACATGAGAAGATTGTCCTCAGTAAGCAGCATCTACTATTTTGTCATATGGAGCCCATTCTTCTACTCAGTGGCCATCTTCAGTGCTATGGGAGATGGCTGCCTCACAAAGCAGCAAGTTTTATTTTTTGAATAACTTTTACCATAGGAAATTCCTCATTGTCATGTCAAGTGAACTAGGCTGTGAGAATGACAAAGAAAAAGAGGAAGCTAGGACAGGTGAAACGCAAGTTGGCAGATGATCTTTACTGGGCTGGGTCCGAGTAAAGGATAAACAGCAGGCTAATGCCTATCATCTGGAGGTCTGAGGCTGTTGTTGATACCCTACATGCTCCAGTATTGGGGAGGGTGGTCCATGGCAGTTAGAGGGTTCCAGCCAATGCTGATACTTGCAGTCAGGTGGGTCAGTATCTTAGTTCATTTTTTGTTGCTAGAACAGGATATTACAGAGTGGGTAATTCATAAAGAAAAGAAGTTTATTTAGCTCATGATTCTGGAGGGTGGAAAGTTAAAGAGCATGGTGCTGGCATATGTTGAGGGCCTTTCTGCTGTGTCGTAACATGGTGGAAGACATCTGTATTAGTCCATTTTCTATTACAACGGAATACCTGAAACTGGGTAACTTATAATTAAATGAGATTTATTCCTTATCATTTGGAGGCTGGGAAATCCATGGTCCAGGGGGCCCATCTCATGAGGGCCTTCTTCTTGGTGATGACTCTCTACAGAGTCCTGTGGGGACGCAGGCAATCACATGGTGAAAATGGTAAGAGCTCCTTCATATGCTGTCCGTATAAAGCCACCTCTCCACATCCATGATAACCCACGAAACCATTAACCCACTAATCCATAAATAGATTAATCTATTGGTGATGACAGAGTCCTCTCTATCCAATCACCTCTCAAAGGTTCCACCTTGAAAATATCATAATTGGATTTCCCACCCTCCTAACACTGTTACAATGGGGATCTAGTTTCCAATGCACGAACGTTTGGGGTACACATTTAACCCATACCATTCTGCTCCTGGCTCCCAAAAGTCATGTTCTTCTCACATATAAATACATTCATTCCATCTCCATAGATCCAATGTCTCAACTGGTTCCAGCTCATAAGTCCAAAGTCTTATCTGTGAAATCAAACAAGTTATTTATTTCAAGATACAGTGGGGGGACAGACATAGGACAGAAATTCTCATTCCAAAGTGGAGAATGAGACAAAAGGAAGGGATAACAGGTCCCAAACAAGTCTGAAACCCAGTAGGTTAGGCATTAAATCTTAAGGCTGGAGAAAAATGTCTCTTGCCTCCATGTCTGGCATCCTTTGCACACTGATGCAGGGGTTGGGACTCTAAGAACTTGAGCAGCCCATCACTATGGCTTTCCTGGGCTCAGCCTATGCTTCAGCTCTCCCAGGCTAGTGCTTCATGCTTTAGCCTTAGAATTCTGGGGTCTCAGTGGTGGTCCCACTCCCATGGCTCTACTAGGCATGGCTTTGGTGGGGTTTCTCTGCTGCAACTCCTACCCCATGTTTCCTTTTGGCATTGCTGTAGAGCAGGTCTTTATAGTGACTCAATCCCCTGTGACAGATCTCCTCCTGGGTTCCCAAGCTTTTACATACATCCTTTTAAATCAGGGTGGAGGTTGCTGTGCCTCAACAGCTATGACATTCTGTGCACTGGCAGACTTAACACAGCATGGACGCTGTTAAGGTTTCTGGCTTGTATCTACCATAGCAGTCGTTCCAGTAGCATTTGGGGCCAATTTAGCCATGGGTAGAGCGGGTAGAGCAGCCAGAGCAGCTGGGGTGCTTGGAGCAGCATTCCAAGTTGGCCCTTGGCAGTGAGACTGTGGAAGGTGCCTCTGGACTATCCCCCCAAATCATTCTGTCGCTTCCCTTTTAATTATAAATTCTGCCTTTCCATTGTGCCTTTGCTGTCATAACCCAGTGTAGGCTGTTGGAAGTATCCATGCAGCTGCCTGAATGCTTTGCTGCTTAAAAATTTCTTCTGCTATAAACCCTGGTTCATCACTTTTAAGTTCCAAATTCCGTAAAATCCTCTAGCCTAAACACAATGCAGCCAAGGTTTATTTTTTTTTTGCCAGTTCATAACAAGGGTGACTTTTACTCCAGTTTCCAGTAAGCTCTTCCTCATTTCCATCTGAGACCTCCTGAGAAAATGACCTTTACTGTCCACATTTCTATCAGAATACTGGTCACTGTTAGGTTTGGCAAAATGGGGACAAGAGAAAGAGAGACCCGAGCCAGGTGCTATTTCAGCCAAAAAGCTTTATTCCACTAACATGGAGGGGAGACTGAGTCAGATCGGTTCCCCCACGCCAAGGAAAGCAGGAGGTTTATAAGTCTTTTAGGCAGGTTTCTGACAGAATAATGGGCAATTTCAAAATCAGTGGCACACAAGGTGACACAGTCCTTGTGGTTCAATAACATCTGGTAGGTTAAGTCATAGGCTCCCGATTAACCACTATCTCGGTACAAAGCACTCCAGCCCAAAGCCTGCTAAATGCAGCCCACAAGACGTTCCTTTGATGATAATGGTAATGTTTGCCCCTTCCCAGGAGAGGAATCTCAGTTCCCAGAAAAGAAAGGGAAAGGGGCAGGAAAGGTGGAAAAGCTGCTCGACATGGCTGCACTGAAGCTAAGCTAGCCATGAGACCCCATAGTCACCAACATTTAACCAAACTCTAAGAAATCCCAAACTTTCCCCAGTCTTCTTGTCTTCTAAGCCTTCACCAGAGTGTAGTCTGTTCCTCCAAATTCTTCCAGCCTTTGCCCATGACCCAGATCCAAGGCTGCTTCCACATTTTCAGGTATTTGTTATTAGCAACACCCCACTTCTTGGTTACAATTTTCTGTATTAGTTTGTTTTCCATTGCTTATAATAGAATACCTGAAACTGGGTAATTTATAAAGAAATGAAATTTATTTCTTACAGTTTTGGAGGCTGGGAAGTCCATGGTTCAGGCGGTGCATCTGGCGAGGGCTTTCTTCTGGGTGGAGGCTCTCTATAGGGTCCTGTGGTGATTCAGGCAATCACATGATGAAGATGGCAAGAGCTTTTTCATGTGCTGTCCTTATAAAGCCACAACTCTGCATCCATGATAACCCACTAAACCATTAAGCCATTAATTCATGATGGATTAACCTATTTATGAGGACAGAGTCCTCATGATCCAATCACTTTTCAAATACCATAATCTGATTTCCCATCCTCTTCACACTGTTACAATGGGGATCACGTTTCCAACATGTGAACTTTTGGGGTACACATTTAATCTGTAGCAGCATCACATGGTGACAGAGCAAAAGTGACCTTGTCAGCTCAGGTCTCTTTCCCTCTTCTTATAAAGCCACTAGTGCCATCATGGGGGCCCCATCCTGATGACCTTATCTAATCCTAAGTACCTCCCAAAGGCCCTACCTCCAATTAACATATGAATTTGAAGATTATGTTTCTAACACATGAAATTTGGGAGATACATTCAAACTATGGCAGTCAGTCTCCATGTGGTTTCATTCAGTCTCATTTAGTTTGATACTAAAATGGCATTGGGTTTATCCATCTTGGCCTCATTCTTACAAAATAATGTTACTCTATTTTTCTCCTAATTTTTCTTTCCCTTTTATGTCTTTTGTGAATGTTCTCCTTGATATTCAAGGTCACACCCATTTGCTGGTCTGTGGTTAGATTTCAGTATTTCCTTATGTCCTCCCATGTCCTGTCCACACTTCAAAATGTCAGTAATTGTTCTCTTGTTCATGGCCTTAACCTTTTGGAATTTCATTTTTGTCCCTTGTCAGGAGTTATTGAGACATCATAAGCCAGGGTCCAAACAAAAGTCCTGCTTTGTTGGCCTAAAGACCTACAAACTCACAGTGCGGAAATGGACTTTAAAGTCTGCGTACGTGTATTACTTTATTTCATAGTTAAGAAACTAAGGCCAGCATGGTTTAGTGGGTTGCTTGATCCCCTTGCTCACTTCTGCTAGGCTCCTTTTCTTCCATAACACAAGTTCTGACTGGAAAGAAGCAAAATAATACCATTTCCTCCCAGCCTCTTCAGGTATCTATGGAGGATGTCAGTGTCGTCAGGATACCTACGTTCTCAGTTTCCTTTGAACGCATCCTTTGCTCTGAAATGATTTAACACACTTAGGTGGGGTCCTTACTGTGGGAATCTTCTCATCCACCTCCAGCAGGAGGGTATCACACCAAAACTGCTATTTCTTCTTCAGAGTCTTGGAGTCATCCTCTGGTAGAAAGCAGCTTACTTGCAGATGTTCTTTTACCTCTCTCTCTCTCTTTTTTTTTCTCTCTTGCCAATCACTTGACACTAATTCTTCCTTCCTCAGAATTTTTTTTTTTGCCTTTGACCTGTTTTCTGAAGTACATTTTCCCTGAGTACTTTCATCTTCTCTAATAAACTAAAGGTAGAGTGTCATGTTTAAGGCTATATAACTTTATTTTACAGTGACTTACTTTTGAGCTGTGTGTCCTTGTTAGTCACCTTCACCTCTGAGCCTCAGTGAACTCACCTGGAAAATGAGAAATTACCTATTTTGGGGATGTTGTGCAGAGTAAAGGACACTCATTTGATTCCTTTAGGTATAAAGATAACTGCACCCTGAAGTGGGTAATGAAAGAAGGAATGAAAATGGATGAGGTTTCAGGGTTAGAAAAAATAGAATGAGAAGGTGCCCAAGAGCTGAACTTTGGAGAATGTCCCCTTTTGTTGGGTAGAAGGAAGAGCCCATACAGGCTGGGGCAATCTCAGAGTCAGAAAGATAATTAATTGTGGAGTGGTAGGAAGATGCAGATGAACAGACTTGGATAAAATTTATCTGGCAAATGAAAGAGGAATCAAGAAAGCAGAGAGTGGAACAAAGATAGATATTCAAAGATAAGAAAACAGGGATTTGTCTATCAGTAGGAATGATAGGACAGACTAAAGCAAAGAAAATAGGAGAGCCTGGGCAACTCAGTTCTTACAGTAATAAGGAACTCAGTACTTGAGGGAATTTTGCTCAACCTTAGGAAGGATGTGTGGTGGACTGCCAGTTGTCACCCTAAATCCTATCTTCCCTTCTTCTAGTGTAATACCATCATCTTGGGGTTAGGTTTAAATGTATGAATTTTAGGGGGACACCAACATTCTGGCCATAGCAGCCATGTAACTTAAGATATTCATAGGTTCTCGAGATTAGGCCTTTGGGAGGTGATTATGTCATGAGGGCTCCACCTTTATTAATGGGATTGTGCCTTTATAAAAGAGGTTTGAAGGAGCCTGTTTGCCCCTTCCACCATGTGAGGACACATAGAAAGTGCCATCTATGAGGAACAGGCCCTCACCAGGCAGTGAAGGTGCTGGTGACTAGATCTCATACTTCACAGCTTCCAGAACTGTGAGCAATAAATTGCCATTGCCTATAAATTACACAGACTAAGGTATTTTGTCGTTGCAGCCCCAAAAGACCAAGACAATGGCAAAGGGGAATTAGGGTTGCAGATGAAATTAATGTTGCTAACCAGATAGACTTAAGATGGAAAAACTAGTCTGTATTATCCAGGTGGGCCCAATGTAATCACATGCATTCTTCAAAGTGGAAGAAGGAATTGGAAGAGAGAAGCAGAGCGTGAAAAGAACTTGGCCTGATATTGTTGGCTTTAAGGATTGAGAAACAGGGCCACGAACCAAAGAAAGTAGTGTCTTCTAGGAGCTGTAAAAAGCAAGGAAACAAATTCCCTGCTCCAGCCTCCAAAAGGAACACAGTCCTGCTGGCACCTTGATTTTATTCCAGTGAGCCTCATTTTGGACTTCTGATTCCTGGAATGATGAGATAATAAATTCATATTGTTTTAAGCTACTACATTTGTGATAATTTATTATAGCAACAATAGAAAACTAATACACTGCCCTAATAATTGTCAGAGGTGATTATCAATATTCAGCAATTTAGTTCTCAGTACCAATCCACTCAGAGATAGATAATTTTCCAGTAGTAAGTTTTGGGAAGAGATCAGAACAATACCACGAGAATGAACAAACAGTGCTAGGTAGAGACCCAAAGCAATAGCATTGCAGCTCTTATCATGCTATTGCAAATAAAGCTGTTTTCCTGACCCCAACTTTTTCCTTTTTATCCTTTCTGTCTAGTCTTTCCCTATTTTAAAAGGGACCTACAAGCCTTTCATGGACTGGTGTGACCTTTAGGTCTAGCCATTTATAAAAGCATTGTGGGGGTGAGAATCACTAAAATATTATGGAAAACAAAAATGAGCATGGTTTAGAACTATTCCAGCAGAGATTAATACACCAAACAAAATTAGAATCAGTCAATTAGTATAAGAACATGAAAAATAAAGAGATTTTCCTGTGGTAGCTTAAACTTCAAACACAACCATTTAAGAATATTTATGTCATTTAAAATGATACATGGTAAAGTATGCAAAACTATAAAACTACTAATTTGAATGTTTACCTCATAGAATATAGTTTATTCCTAATTCAGGAGTATGTATCCTGAGTATATAAATATGATGCCTGTTAATCTTAAGTGCTAAAACACATGTTTGAGTCAAAGGACAGCTCCCATTAGCTGAGGTTGTTATATTTTTAAACCTTAGGGTTTTCAGACCAGCATAAGAAATGAAATAGCAGCACTGATTTCCTTAGTTCCAGACCTTCTAGCAACTAGAAATTAACTGAGTTTGTTTTATTGTTTAGGGAAGCAACTGAGAAAAGTAAAAAGAACTGGTTTTTAATATCTCGGGAGTCAAGTTCAGAGTTTCAGTCAGAGATGTGTGTTCAAGAACAATAGTAGAAAAAAACTGACCCCTTCTCCCTAAATGTGTAGCAGCTTAAAACAGAAAGCTACTTTTTATTGTATAAAATAAAGCATACTTGTTTTGAGCATATTCTTATAGAGTACCCTGTATCTCTGTAACTAAAGAAAACTAGAGTGCAATGCACTGCATTAAATAAAATGACACAGGCACGTCTTTAGGTTTTCCTGGATTTAGTCTATCCACCTCTGCACACATTCAGAGAAAATAATAGAGAGATAAATGACAAGTGCAAAATTTGAAAAGAGACAGAAGTTAGGAAATTAAAAAAAGACAATGGCTATTGTCAAAAGGTGCCAAGGAAATTACCTATGACATTTAAAAACATGTTGCTTTTTAGAGACATAGAAAAAGTCAAAGCTTCTGGAAAACTAAAAATTCTACTATATTTGTTCTATATAAAAGCCCATTTTTGAAATGTTGGCAGCTTTCTCATTCTCTCTGTAATATTTATTAAGTTAAATCTCTTTGTGCGTCTCTAGAAATATCTAAACTTTTCCAAGCTACTGAGGCAATGATTTCTTATATGATCCTCTGAAGTCTGGAAAGCTAAAGCTGCTTCCAGTGCTTCTTTGATCTTTGTTACTACAGGGTTTTATGGAAGGATCTTGGGTGCCCTTGCCACTATCGTGGGGTTATTTTTATCAGCTCTGGCATATTAGACTTAGTGTTCCCATTATATCTGGGGCAGTTGTTGCAATTGTTTGGATCATTCTGGTTTCCAAGGAAGAACTTATATGCTGGAAGACCCTAGATTACCCACTCTAACAATTTGTTTTATATGCATTCTATGTATAAATAGTGAATACAGAGAAACATTCATTGGAGTCAGAAAGGATAGGCACAATAATTTAAATTTTAAAAGAATATCTTTCCAAATTTGGGTTTCCCAAGCTCATTTGGAGCTCATTATTTTGACACTAGGAAATGTGACTTTAATTTTAATGAAGACTAAAATTTAGCAGTAGTTTATTTTTTAGACTTCTTTTTTCCAGGCAGTATATTTTCCAGGCAATGTCTCTGACCATCGTCATTATTGACACCAAGCTTTTCCTGACAATATCAGAGAGAACTCTGAATGTGTTCCATCACTATGGAAACTACTGTTTTTGTTCTTTTACTGTTTCTGATGCCTTCCATTTCTACTGAGCATCTCCACCTGGAGATGACTATGGCATCCAAATTCAATGTGTTCAAAATGGAACTCAGAGTCTTACTCCCCAACTCCAAGCTGGCTCCTCTTCCTGTGTATTAACTTATATCACCGTCCATTCAGGCATCCAAAGTGGAAGCCTGAGAGCCACCCCACATCCTCCTCCTCCTCCTCCTCTTTCTTCCTCCTTCCACTCAGTTTCAGTCAAGAAGCCCCAGGGCTTCCAGTTCCTTCTCACCTCCTGTTTCATTCCCTCTTCTCTCTCTGCTTCTCTTTAGCTCCTTTGCTGGGGTTGGACCCAGGCCAACATTAGCATACGTAGGTTCCTTCACTAGTCTGCTCATCTCCCTAGTTTCTTTCTAACCCCTTTCCATTCTACCATCCACCTTGATGTCAGAAGGATCTTTCTAAAATGCAAATGGAATCACATTATTCCTATTTAAAATTCCTCAGTATCTTCCCATTGCCTATGTGACTCTGTCCAAATTCCTCTACAGAGTAAACAAAGCTCTTTAGAATTGGCCCTGCATCTATTTTTCCAGCTTAGCTTCCATTACTCCTGCCCTCATACCTGTGGGAGCCTCATGTGGTATTTCTTACAATTCCCTGAAAGCACCTCCTAATATATACCCTTGGGCCTTTGCAGTCACCATTTCCTTTGCTTGGAGTACATAGCCTTTCCCTTACCTCCAGGGAAATTTTCCCCTTTATGTCACCATTGGATTTAATACATTGTAATTGAAAGTATTTATTTCCATGTCTGTCTTCTCTATCTGTTAATTGTATTTTAAAAGTTTTATCATTCTGTCTTTCTTATTTAAGTCTTTAATCCATCTGGAATTCATTTCTGTGTATTGTGTGCTATAGAGGTTCAACTTTTATTTTTTTCCCATACAGATAAGCAATGCTCTGTTAACACTTACTGAAACGTTTCCTCACCTATCTATAATGCTACTTCTTCATAACTCAAGTTTATATGTAGGTGTGTATCTGCCTCTAGACTCTATATCCTATTCTGTTAGCCTATTTTTCTATTTATGTACTGATTTTACACCGTATTACTTAATATAGCTTTATAATATTTCTTGATATCAGGTAAGGCAATTCACCTACCTTGTACTTTGTCAAGAGACAGACTGGGCTAATTTCAATCCTTGATCTTTCATTTAAAGTTTAAAATCAGCTTGTTGAGTTTGATAGACCAGAAATCTGCTCTGACTGAGATCAGCTAAATTCCTAATGCCTTGGGAGGTCTAGAATGAGCTGGCAGTCCCAACTCCACATACTGAAAATGTTTATGGTTAAGTCCATTTTAACTTAGAAGCTAGACACACTGTTACTAGAGGAAATGATCAATTAACTCAGGAATGATAAAAAAAAAAGTCTTGTGACTCTTGCTTATTGATAGGATGAACGAAGAACCAATCATTAGCCTATATGACACTAAGTAACTAATGAAAAACCTGATGTACTGATTAAGGGGCTGCCCCTCTCTTCCCTTTGTCCTCCCTTTTTCCATCATTATCAAAAATACTAAAACCTGGATTGTAATTTGGAACACATGGTTCAAGGCCTCTTGAATCTATGTCTTCCTGGGCTGTGGTCACACATATTTGGCTCAAATACATTCTCTGATGTTTGATCAATGCCCCAGGTTCTATTTTCAGGTCAACAAGTTTCACCAAAAAACTTTTGGGAATTTTACTATGATTGCATTCTGTCTACAGATCAATTTGGGGAGAATCGGCATCTTTATAATATTGAGTCATCCTATTCATGGACATGGGACGTCTTTCGACACTTTTAAGTCTTTGATATCTTTCAGCCAAATTTTATAATTAATTTTTCCCTTGGGTGAGACAAGAAGGCTGGAGAAGGCTGAAGTGGGAAGAAATTCCTTTCTCCTAGCTGGGATAGGGTTTCAGAATTACCCTAAGGCAAAGTCTTTCAACCTGGAAGCCCTTTTTTTAAAACGGAGATATCTATGGACTTATTTTACAAGGATTGATCTTCTCCTTTCCTTGCCAGCACCCAACATGAGAACCTGTTGGGATTCCTGAAGGGAAAGCCCATGAAAATCTGGGGCTCTGGGGGTTTCTTACTCTCACGTTATTTCACACTTAGTCTATAGCAGCTGTCAAAATTTACCATTTAACTGTTCCTATAGGTTATGTCTTCAGCCACTTCTGCCCCATTTAAGCAGATCTTAGTTGCTGTATCTTTCTAGATGTGTCTCTCTCCAGGTTTTGCAGTGGCAATTTGTCTTGCAACCTCAGTTATCTGATTCAAGACAAATTGTGAATTTTCAGTTTGTCTAGATTTTTCCTGTGTAGGAATGCGAGTAACAACTTCCAAGTTCCTCATATGTCAGAGCTAAAGCCACAAGTCTCAATTTTACATTCTTGATAGAACTGAATTGATGATAGTGTATTTTGTATATTGTGCTAGATTGTTTACTAACATTTTGTTTGGAATTTTTGAACCTATGTACATAAATAAGATTGGCCTGTAATTTCCTTTTCTCATACTGTCTTTGCTTGGTTTGGGTATCAAGGTTTTATGTAATCATATAAAGTGAGGTGTTCCTTCACTGTTTTTTATGTACTCTGGAATAGTTTGTGTAGTTTGGAATTATTTATTCCCTGATAGTTTTGTAGAAATTGCCTGTAAAATTGTCTGGACCCATTGTTATTTTTGTGGGAAGATTTTACACTCTACTTCAATGTTCTTTATGGTCATAGGACAAATTGGGTTGTTAACATCTTCTTGAGCATGTTTTGGTAAATTATTGCTTTATAGAAATTGGTTCACTTAGTCAAACTCTTCAAATTATGGCTTAAAATTATTGATTACATTTTCTTATTGGTATATTTATTTTTTTCTCTTCTGGTATCTTGCCCCTGTAGGGAGGATCATAAAAAATGGATGGAGATAATTGTCTTTAGGAAACTTCTCTGATAATACAATATGTGATTAGGTCAGGGCCAGTTTTTAAAATATCTACTCCACTCCACCCTCCAATCAAAGTTCTCTGTTACCAACTGCAAGAGTTCATCAGCCTCCACATATCTTCTGTTATTCTGTGGCATATGTTAAGCCTTGGCCTGGACTATGTCTGGGTCTATAGATTTAAAAAGGCTTTAATAATTGGATATTTTTGATGTCTTAACATTTGATGAAGATCTCTGCAACCAGTTTGGCTAGATTCCTCATGAAGCAATCCAATTCAGAAGCTGCATTTAGACACAGCCTGTGAATTCAAAGTAACATGAGCAAAGTTCTAGTCACGCCATAGTGTGTGGCTGCCAAAATGTGGACACGGAAGCAGTTATTTTAAAACTTGATAAGCAACACAGCATTTTGCAAACTGTGGAATAAAAGAAATACTTTGAGTTTTCTAACTGGAAAAGCATTTGCAGGATTATTGACATCCTTATTATCAAATGCTCTTTACCTGATCATAGGATGTATACTTTGGATAAGAATTCTTTTTAAAAACATAATTTATATTTTAGGCAAGACAATTTTTTTCAAACATGATTTATGTTCTAGGGACTTTTCTATGTTTGGTACTTTATTCTGGTGAGATTTAGTAATCTTTTTGTTAAAAATGAGGATATATTTAATTTTCATTTAAAAGTATAATTTATATACAATATAGATTATCTATCTATCTCTCTAGCAATCATATATTTAGATACCTAGATGCCTTAGTATAATATTCCTGTATTGCATTTTCTTTCTTTTTTTTTTTTCTGAGGGGGGTATAATTTATACACAAGTTAAATTGGGAAGTTGGAAACTTCTTCAGTGTTCATGTAATGTTTAATTTAAATTATTTCCAACCACAGCCCAAGTCCCATGCTGCTATGGACAATCTGTGTTTCTTGGTATATGTTCCAACATTTTATTTAACAAAATAGAAATAGAAGAACAAATATAAAAGTGCCAAATGTGAAGTATAGCTAGGAGGCTTTGACAGACATAACAGCAAAGCTACTTTATCTTTACAGCACTTGAGTCAGGGACATTGTAACTCAAAAGTTTTCATCTTTGAGCATTTAATTCTATAATTTAAAGAACAGCTCAATACAATATAAAGAGGAGAAATGTCCAGTTCAATCCTCATGCACATAAATCCGACAGTAAGAAGTGACATCAGCTCCAGCAAATTTAATCTTGATTTGATTCTGATTATTGCAGAAGAACCTCCTCTTGACCCCTCCTACTTCCTCATTTAGTAAGATTCAAAGATATTAACTCAGCTTGGGAAAATAATTATTGATGATTAAAAATATATTGATAAAATATGATACTGAGATCTTGACATCTTCAAGCCACACATTTAGAAATGAAATGAACCACATAAAAAGCTAAAACTGCCCCTCATTTAGTGGTTAAAATGAAGACACTAAATATTAGGAAAAAAGCTGTCTGAAATAATTAAAAAAAATTGACTGAAGCATAGATTTCCTTTCCATCCTCTCCCCCACAGTCTCAACCAGTTAGAAGGAGCAGAACTGTGTCTATGTGGGTGAACTGTGACAGGCCAGTAAATTTACATAAATTTATATAAATATCTCATGATTCACTTTGCTCATATCTAGGCACAATGCGGATAGGGAATCACCTGACTCAATGCATTCACATACTTAAAACTTTGGTGAATCAGACTTAAAAACCCCAGTTTTCAGCACACCCACCAAAAGCACATTATAATTAAGCACTCAAGGAGCTCATTAACCCTTTTAGATCTCTGGGAGACCATTTGTTACTTAAATAGAAGTGAAGAAGGCTTTATGATATATTCAGCTAAGCCTAAAGAATTACCTGTGTCAAAGGGAAAGCATTCAAAGATTGAATAAGTAATTATACTAGATAAACTTTGAAAGCCACATTTTCCCATAATTTAAACAATAGCTTACTTTCCACTCTTTTTGCATAGGTTCCTTAGGAAACAGAAGATAACTGCTAATGGTTTATTGGAAGGTACAATCCCAGGGAAGTAAGAGTGATAGAAAAATGGAAGGAAGGCAGGGAAGGAAAAGAGGAAATCCAATGTGATGCATTGTGGAACTGCAATAAACATAACAGATCTAACTGTTAGGTCGTGCAGAACATCTCCAGAGGGGCTCTATGGAAAATCACATCTTGAAAGAGTCTTCTGCAGAGACATGGGCATTTATCTGAGGGTTCTTTCCTTCCTTCTGTATGTCATTGTCCTAAATCAAAGGAATTAACTCCTGGGGAATTCTGAGTCTTGTTATGTGGTCCTTCTGGGTGGCTGCTGGGAAAGCTGGGGTCCCTCCTTGTCAACCAGTGATGTTCCCATGGAGGTTACCACCACGGGAATAGCCTATGCATTTAGTAGGTCATCGCCAGCAGAAAGTAAGAGAAGTAGCAGAGGCCAGGGTTAGGGGATGGTGGCTGGAGGGAGAAGGCTGGATTTGGGATGGTGCTTAAATTTGTTCTGGGACTTCTACACCCATGACAAGATTATGTATGAATGTGTATGTGTGTTTGTGCAAGTGATGAATTCAAAGATATACATGGATATGATTCCCCAACAGGGGCCTATAAACTAGGATGGAAAGGCATGTTGTCACTGTAAAAGAGGTTATTTTAGAGCATAAGAGAGGAACCCAAATCATGTCAAAGCTGAGAATTCTTTAGATGTTTCAGTGGAAGCAAATGCGATTTAGTGTGAGGCTAGAGATTCTGGGTGGCACTAACTGTGTTGGCATAAACGTAGAAGTATAATGACAGATAGTTGTACTGAGATGAGGTCTTTGAGTAAAGGTGGTTGGGAGGGTGACATGTGGCAGAAGCTGAAGGAAATGGAGCAAAGGGAGAATCCAAACAAGCATTGGGGCATTCTGCCTAACCCAAGGTCTTAGTGGACAGCAATGTAGGACAAATTCCTACCCAGTCTGTTTTCCACTCATTTCTGGTGGTTGGTTTCTCAACTTGGCATCTATTCTTGTTCACCTCATCTGCAGAAATTCAAGGCTTCTCAGAACTTTAAAGAGATGGAAGAACAAAAGTGCCAGGGAGTGGAGAAATTGGGAATAGCAAATGGTTAGTGTAATGTGACTAGAAAGGCAAACTACTGATTGACTAGATCAACAGAGTTTCTGCTTTTTCATCTACCTGGTTTTTGTCATGTAGACATATTTGATGCCAGAAATGTTATCTGGAAACACTATTGCAAATAGAAGGACCCTTGGTATTCAGCACCTTATTTTTTTAGTATGAATTTGAAAAATTTCCCAGCATTTACATCTGGCTGTCTGTTTTCCATCTTAGAGGATAAGACCGACCATGTGGATGGTGAGACTAAGTTTAGTCACTGGAGAGCAAACAAATCTTTTTATATGCCACTTTTAAATGAACTCTTCAGAGGCTGTTTATATTTTCATCATGTACTAGGTAATGATTTATAGAAAAACCATCATTATGACCTAAAAATTCTTGTTAATTGTTCATTTTCAATATGTTGAGAATCTATTTTACTTTGTTGAACTATAAATCTGCTTATGGAAGATAATTTAGAATTTAGTTTTGTTCCTGTGCCCACTAATAAATTGAATGCAGTGTGATAAATTTTTAAAAATTAAGTGAGACCTTTTCTATATAGTCTTTTTTTTTTTTATGTGACTGGTAAGGGGATCAGAACCCTTGGCTTGGTGTCGCCCGCACTGCGCTCAGCCAGTGAGCGCACCGGCCATCCCTATATAGGATCCGAACCCACGGTAGGAGTGCCACTGTGCTCCCAGTGCGGCACTCTCCTGAGTGAGCCACGGGTTCGGCCCTATAGTCACATTTTAAAATGTTCTAGCAAAAAACATTTTTGGGGGGCATTTATTCGAATTGTTGCTAAAAATAGTTTTAAAGCCAAGAAAAAGATTTTTGTGGATGAACATGGAAATATGGTTGTCAGTGGTTTTGCCTCCATAACTACAAGATGTAGAGTTTGGAAGTGAAAGTTTGGATAGTGTTAGTGAACCACCATATTTTGGAGAAAACATTTCAAGCATCCCAACAATTACTCCATTACTGATGCTACCATTTTGAACTTCAGATAATACTTTTGGAGCATGATGGTAACTATTTGTTAAAATAACAAGAGTCCATAGGATGCCCGGTGAGTCTGGGAAGTGCTCCCCTGGTTCTTCTCATTCAAACCTGTTCTTGTTATGTGGGGGTAGACCTTCTCTACCCTTTTGATGAAATATTGGGCAGGTTCCATGACTTTTCCACTCACTCAGAAAAATCAAAAGCCTTCTAGTCCCTTTAGTCATAGAACAAATTCTCAAGTCTCATGTAATAGTAAAACGTTTTGCTTCATATCAAGTTAAATGTTGTCTCCTTCCCCAGTTTAGACTGTGTTGGCTGGAAGTCTGCAGTGATAGTCAGGTATGGAGCACGACTCTATGTTCACATATTTCATTTCTCCTCCACCTACCCCATTTGGCTGTCTCTGGTTCTTCCAAGGTTGGGAGGGAGAAGGAGGATGGGACAGGCAGGAAATACCATGGTCTGGCACTGGGGTTCTCTGGTCTTGGTGGTTGTTCAAAGCTGACTCTTTCCTGAAGGGGAACTTTACATGTCTCTGAAACTCATTACATTGGGGCCACCTGAGAAAGCTTCCTGTGGTACAGGCCATGTGTCATCTCTCTTCCAGCTGGCTATTTTAATTTTTCTCTTGGCCTCAGGGCATGCAGTGGTCCATCTCCTTCACCCTGGGAGAGACATATCACCCTTTCATACAGTTTTCTTGGGCAAAACAAAATGACTCCAGGCTGGTTTTCTCCTGCATGGCCAACATCTCATCCATGGGAATCATGTATCCTTGACCCTACTCCCATGTATGTATCTATAATTTACTTCAGGAACGCTTTCTTTCTCCACTACCATCAGCCCCTTCACCTAGTTTCTGCCTTGTAGATGTTTTTCCGAGTGGTTCAATTACCAGTTCACTTGGTCCCTAAATGCCAGAGAAGACATACTATGCTCCTCCTGCCTGATCAAGCAGCCTCCCTTTCCTCCTAGGTAGTGGGAAGAAAATTCCTTAACACCTTTGTCCAAAGACACTCTCTTTAATGGCCCCTTCAATCTCAAACTTTTTACACCCTCAATGGGTCTTGGGCTAAGAGTCACAAAATTGGCTTTAACCACCACTTTTTGCATGTTGCCCATAAGTAATATGACACTTCATTTTGGAAAGGGCTATTTGTTTGATTGGTGTTCTTTATCTTTTAGGTTCCACACCAGAAACCAAGACAGAACTGGTTCACTTTTAACTTTCTGGTATATAAAGTAGACCCAACTAAGAAATTCATGGTCATATTTATACTTTCTAATCATCGTGTATAGATAAGTAAAAATTGTGTCATAAAAGTATTAAAATCCATGAAGAGAACAAGAAATCAAATAGAGTGTCCTAAGACTGTATTTGTATGTTTTATTCTATCAACAATTCAGGTTATATATGTAAAAATAATACCTAATACTAAATAATGGCTAAATAAAAAAACTGGTTTTAAAATTAATTGCACTGATTTGTGTGCTTACTAAACATTTGAAGCATGATAGTATAGACCAGGCACAATGCTAGACAGTGAAACAAATATGAAGAGAGAGTCCTTATCCTGTGGAGTGGGGATAGGCAGGGATACAAATGGAGATGAAGGGGTGCCTGTGGGCATCCAGGTCAGGAAAGGCTGTAGAGTTGGATGTATGAGGCTGGAAAGCAGGTGAAAAGGTTGGCCTAGAGTTTATAGAGCTGGAATAACTGAATGATGGTCTTTATGAGGAAAGGCTAAAAAGCAGCAGAATAATATGTTTTCTTGCCTGTTCTAAGAATGACCTATATAAGCAGGATCCTATAGTTTGGAACTTGTAGTGCATTTTCCTTGAAAAAAACCATGGGTAGCTTCTTAGGCCAGTTGGCAAGAGACTGTTTAGATCACAATACAATGGAGCACAACATAAAAAAGACTGCATTTAACTTCTTATAATTTTTAGAAGGTGAACCTTCTTTCGGTTCTAGTTTGGAATTCCAGAAACCATTTTCCCTTGCCCTGGCTGCAAAAGTGGGGTTGATCCTGGTTCATGATAAGCCCATGAAAAATGAGATGAATTAGATACACTTGGGAGCTAGTACCTTGTTCAACCTCAACATTTGTATAACAGAAGGTATCTTTTTGGGTCAATAGCACCCCTGTTCTTAGTTGAGGGAAATGTAGCTGCCACCTGGAGAGAGATGACGAGCCAGGGCCGGTGGAGCTGTGTGGGCTGTGGGTACGTGGGGTGTTCGTGTGCTGAGGACTGTTCACACTACATGTTTATGTTCTTTTGTCTTTGAACATTTTTATCTCAGAAAATTTTTGGAACTGATAAATTTTCTCTAGAAATGGCACATATACAGGTTTTGCATAAACTTTCAGAGGACTTCTGGACCTCTTAAAGCCCATCTATGGACATCCTTTTCTATACTACAAAAATAAAGCATCCAATATGTTCTCATAAAAGAAAGCTTATGTGACAACATCCAAGGGAGAAGTATACTAGAAGTGTAAAGGAAAAAAATTTAAATATATATGTGTCTAAGACATTAAGATATGAATTTATGGGAGACAACAGACATATTCAGAAGGAACCCTAAAATGAGATCAATTTGGAGAACATAATCAAGTTTATCTGGCATCTCAGGAAGATAATTTAATAAATTGAAACACAGGTGTTAAACCATAACATTAAAATCTGGAATGATCCTGGAGGGTTACTTTGATAAGCACTTATATCGTATGTAATTAATTTCACTTAGTGTGGGTGGCTTCAGGATCTGAACATCTCCGGGGTATGTTTCCACATTAAACATTGGGGAGTTGTCTGGAGGGGAAGTGGTGGTAGTTTCTAGTAGCCAAGTTACCCAGGTTTAGATAGATTACATACAGTCCATGAGAAAGTATATTGCAAAGAGGACAATGACTGGACTGATATTTTGGGGGATAAGCCTGAGGGTAAATCTGATATCTATCATTATTTTGCCTATGAAGTGGAAAGAATGAACAAATGTGTTTCTAGTCTGATGTGAACTAAAAGCTCTAGTGACACTTCTGAAAATTCCTAAATACCAGAGTTTGCTGTTTAAAGAAACATATCCTGATACTTGTCAAACAAGATGAGATAGAGTATGAATGTTTATCTCTAATGCCAAATGTCCAAACCAAAACTAGAAACATCTGCCAAATGATTTTCATTCAACTTTTTAATGCTATTTTTTATGTTTTAGCTTTATCCAAACACAACGTGACGGTTATACTGAATGTCAGTAAGAAAACTCTTGATATAATACCAGGAACGCTGGACTTCTTGAAGTAGCTATAGACTTGGAATCAATTATTTTTGTGTTCAGATATTATGATTGGGGAGTACCATAGAGTAATTTTTTTCTAAACATTTAAAAATGCCTTCATAATTTTTTATGGTTGTGATAGTAAACGAGGTTTATTAAGTTGACCTTGAAAAAATGTGTACCTACTAAGTAAATTATTGCATCTCACAGTACCTGGCAAATTGAAGTATCTCTTCTATTTTGTTTTAAGCATGGCTGTCAGTTAGAAATGATGACTATCAAGACCTCAAAAAAACATTTGATAATTTATAATTTAATATAAAATGATTACCACAATTAAATATATTGTTTTTTAAAAAATCTTAACACATTAAACTTTTGTTGAGTTTAAAAACATGTAATGATTTGACTAGACTGTTTCAAATCGATCTTAAACAGAAGCATTACTTGCCCAAGAATCACTGAAATAGCTCTAATCTATGTAACATTATAAGACCCATTCAGCTTAAGTTGAAATACTACTTGTCAAATACAAAAAAGTGAAAACTGTCTAATATATCCTGATCAGTAGACACTTTCTTTTTATATTCAGCTTTAGTGAAATAAAGAGTCATTACAAACCTGCACAAAATCCAGAAAAAGCACAAAGCAAAATGTGGTTTTTCAAAGGGAACAAGGGACCTGGATTGGCCACTGCATGATGCTAATCTCACCTCTTTTGCTCTAGTGTTTTCATCCAGTGATTGTTCCAATGAAGGCTTAAACATATTGCTTCTGTGGAGACATACTTAAAGTTGTAGAAACAGTCAAAATATTAGTAGAAGATATTGCAAGTCAGTCTTGGACTGACTGATGTAAAATGGTAACTCCTGAGCCTCAGGCTAACTTGTTGCTGTTTCCTGATTCCTCTATAATTAAAATGGGGACTTTTAAACCCTCTTGCAGTTAAGCATTACATAGTCTCCTGCATCTATTAATCAAATCTGTTATGAATGCCTCTCAAAGCAAAGACCATTCTTCCTCCTATAACTACAAGTGTGTTTTTCCTTCTTTATAGAGAAGAGAAAGATCACTCAGCAAGATAATTTAAAAAAAAAAGGAAAATTCTTTCCATGGTGTTATTTTTGTAGAAGTAACAGGAGGTGGTTAATTCTGAACATTTATCTGAAACTTTATACTACCAGCTTTGCCCTGGGCAAGTTTGCAAATCTTCTTTCCTGCCATTGGGTCTGACTGAGGAACTTACATTTGTGGAACCATATGTGCTCTAACTGGTCCTCGGGGTCACCCTGGCAACCACACAGTTCCCTCATTCTAAGCCACACTTGTGCTTTGCCAGTGAGAGGGACAAAATAGAGGATCCTAATGTGATGCTGACAAGGAAAAAGGAAAATAGGAGAACATTTTGAAATCAGGTGAGGTGATTTCACACCCCTCAGGAAAGACTTTTGTTAAAACACAGGCAATCTAAGTAGAAATGGAATAGTTGTTTGCTAGCAATTCCAGAAGCAGAATAATAGAATGTAGTTCTCTGGTGATTTGTGATGTGAGGTGTAACTTAGAAATGCAAATATAAAAGATTCAGGGTGACCTGTATATCCAGCATAGGAATCCAAGCTATCTTTGTTTTAAAGGAACTATTGTCCATGAGTGGCAAGAGCAATATAATCCATGAAAGCAATGTGTAAATGTCTTTAAAAATACTTTTCAATTTTGCATGCCCCTCCCATGACACTTGTCTTGATATGTCTCTATCCCCACCCTGCCATGCTCTCCTCTCACACACACATACATACATTCTTTCTCTCTCTCTCTTTTTTACTTGTAGATAAAACAACAAATATGTGAAAGAGAGCACTTAGAAGTTAAAGGGAAAAATCTTAAAACATACAAAAATAAAAATTTTCTTTTTCTTGATTGTGATAGGAACAGAGAGGGAAATATATTTTGGTGCTGAGAAAATACGGTTTTATCTCTCACTTTGGCATTTGCCTTGTTAATGCAGAATAGCACCCCATGGAGAACCTAGTTCCTAATTTCAGTGTTCCATTCATCACCGAGCAGAAGCCAGTCTTTCAGTCTAGGGATGAAATAGTTGGTATTCCTGATATTGCACAGAGAAAGACTTCTTTTGTACACCCCAAAAGATCCCTTGGATCCAAAGCTTCAAAAGAAAAAAAGTTTTTTTCTTTTTGGCAGTTGGTTGTAAAGGGATCCAAACTCGTGACTTTGGTGTTATAATATGGCTGCTCTCTAACCAACTGAGCTAACTTGCCAGCTGGAGGTCACAGACCTAAAGCAGGGGTCAGTTTGGAGGTGACACAGTGGCAGTGACAGCAGATGAGACAGGTTTGCAGAGGGAGGGAGATCTTTTCCAGAGGGAAGGGGAGGGCCTGTGCAAAACAACAACAAAATAAAAATAAAAAAAGAAAGAAAAAGAAAGAGAAACTATGGGAGTCTGTGATTCTAGTCAAACAGCAGTCTAAAAATTTATGTCAGCATTAACGTAGGGTTTAAGGCGTACATGCAATTGAGTTAGAGTTGTCAGTCGAATGTTTATTTTAAAAGAGAATAACCTAAAGTATTTGTACGTCCGCAGATGTAGGCCCCCTCACTTTCTGTTACCAAATGGCCAGCAGTATTCTGTAAAGGATATTTGAAAACACATGGGATTAGTTGTAATGTTTAATCATATTTAAAGCTGAACTGATATTGCTGGTAATGCTAATGATAACAAATTGAGTTTGAAAAAGATTGTATTTCAGTGATTTTTATTCTGGTTCAAATGCCAGAAAGAGTTAGATTTTTTTTTTATTGCATGAAATTATGATTTAAGCTTTACAAGTAAGGTGTATGTGTCTGGGTGTAGGAGCCAGAATACTTTTCCCATAAGTCTCATCACATGTTCTTATTCTGACCTTGTTCCCTGCCCTTCGGTATTTGGGGAAGGGTGGGAGGTGGGAAAAGAAAACTAGGACGAAAGAAGAATTTGGAAAGATAAAGGGAAAAGGACAAAAGGAGAGGGAACAAAGTTTGCATAGAGGGGAGAAGTGGAGGAGCAGAATTAAGACTGCCATACCTCCTCAACCTCTTTCTTACCATCAACTACCAACCACATCAAACAATGCCAATCAGAGTGGAAGAGGCAGGGGAAAAAAAATCATACACCAAAAACAAAACCCAGAAAGGTCACAGAATGCCGTGTGGCTTATCTGTATTAGGAATGACCTGAATTTTGGTTCCTGTACTAGTCAGAAAAGCTCCTAAAACCCACAATTCTCTGCATAAAATTTTTGGCAGTTGCTACTGCAAATCTTTTGGTCTTTTCGTCCATCGGAGAAATAATACTACAAATGCAACTGCTGTCAGTCATGGAAGGCTGCCTCAAGGTTATGCCAGGTCAGATCTGGAAACCCAAGGATCTGTGAGTGAGGTGTCAACGGCCGGGTGGGTGGGTGGCAAATGTGAATGGAGAGAGCTTGAAATTTACAAGCTGCTGTCACAGGAAGATTAGGGTGTAAGTCTGAAAGAGAAAAGTCAGAGTGAAGGAAGATCAGGAAGGAGAGCACAAGAATACGTTGTGGTTGTATTATAGAAAGGTTCACAAATTTAAGGATAAAATACTCAGTTAAAAAAGGTTTACATTTATAGCAAACATAATCATTCCTTGTAACATGACCAAATAATATTCCGCCTTCCTATAAAACTTCTTTATCTTATGCCAACTGTCTGTTTCACAGGATATCTCTATGGTTTCTCTGAGTGGCACAGTTTCTGGTCTATCTTAACTGTTTCCCACTTTGCTGTTTGGAGTTAAGTTTCTTGTCCACGACAGCCAATTGTACATTATTAAAAAGGATGGCAGTTAAGTTAGCCAAAATATATACCTCTGACCAGAAAAAATGAACTAAGGAGTAAATAAAGCAGAAACAGAAGAAAAGGCATCAGACCCATCCCCCAGCTTTCCCTCCGTCCCACACATCCCTTCCTGACTCCTGCAGGAATGCTCTGAATGTTCAGTAATTCATCATAAACTGGTAAAGAAATGCTTTTGAAATATCTTACTTCCAAGTTTTCAACATATTTTGACAAGTCAGCTTACACTGAAGTCGTTTGATGTACTTTACCTGAATAAGATGATTTTTATGTTCTGTAAATTTACAAAATACAAGTATTAATACTTACTTCAGATAATAAAAATATTTCTAGTAATTAAAAGAAAAGATATTTATCATCTTTCTTCCTTCAGCATGAAACAGCCATCAGGGTTATTCGATGGCAGTTGAGAATGGGTGTGTATAAGTGACGCAGTTTGATATTTCTGTGTTTCGTGTAGCATACACCTCAACAGAATGTCTTAGTGTTCAGTAACTGACTGGCGGCCTTGTCAACCAGATCCTCCGCATCCAGCTACTACTCCATGTTCAAAAAGATTTGAATGCATCAGAGATTTGATTTACATAGCTAAACCTCATCAGTCTTCCTTAGGGACTGAAGCAGACAACACTGATAATAGAATGAAAAAGTCTGAAATCTATATAAAACATCATTAATATTTTTTCTTTAGTCTCATACGTATAACATTATAATCAGTCTATTTCAAATATGCAACAGATCATTTCCCTCATGTTTTTGCAATTAAATAGGACTATAAAAATAGAAAACCTAGAACTGATTTATAATTTTTTAGGTTTACTGAATGTCAGTGGCAATGTAGAAGTTATAGCTGTTATTAACAAAGGGTGTAGGTACCGCAAACTAAAGAAGCAGTATCTTTTTAGAGCCAAATACTCTCTCGAGTTGCCCCACAAATGTAATTAATATAATATCTGACAAAAGAATAACTGGAAGAATGGATCAGCTTTAATAAAATATTTTAAGCCTGTGGATCCTGTGAGTTCTGAGCATGAAGAAATTTCTTTACGGGAATCGAACAAAATTATAGCCCATTGTGAAGGTTCCCACAAAAAATGTCTCACAGATCTTTCCCCTGGCCTCTCTTTTCTGGGATTCTGTGGCCACATGTTGTGTGACTTTCCCTGCTGCCTTTCTGATGGCAGCTTCTCAGCATCATTTGTGAGTGCCACTGTCTCTCTATGCCCCTTAAATGGTGATGCAACCTGGATTCTGCTTTAGGTCCTCTTCTCTTCTCTCTACATCCACTCTCCTTGGGTTTGTTCACCCACAACTTTGGCTGCCCTGTGCAGAACAATAATTATCTCTAGTCCAGCTCTTACTCCTCACATTTGGATCTGAAGGTCTATTGGGACATTCTGCTTGGCTCTCCCGTGGCCATGAATCAACGTGCCATTTACAAGCTTCCGAGCATCATTCCCTCCACTCTGCCTTGTCCTCTGTGTTCACTCTTCGGGAACAGCACCATTATCCATCCTGTGGCCAAGAGACAGAGCAGTCATCCCAACCCTGCCTTCTTTCTCTGTGCCCACAGCCAATTAACCACCAGTTTCTATCAGTTTTCCTTCTTAAACATCTCCCCATTCTGTGCCCCCTTCACCATCACACCTTATTTTGACTACTGTCATCTCTCTCACGTATTAGTGCAAGAATGTCCTAACGCCTCTGGTTGCCTCCCCTCCACCCATTTTTTTCAAACCGTCCTAGAGTAATTTTCTAGAGTGTGAATCTGGCCTTATCATTCCCCTGTTTTAACTCTTTAATGCCCCAATACCCTCAGGTTAAGACTAGTCTCCTAAATGAGGTTTACATGGTCCTTCATGATGTGACCCCTGACTGCTCCCCAGCCTCTCTCTCCTCCTCCCTGTGACATTTGTGCTATTTGCTGAGCCTCATAGAATTTCTAATTTAAAGCCCTCAAATGAAACATGCTTTCTCTACTTTTTCTGGGTTTTTGCTCATGTGGTACCCTTTTCTCCCCTACAGAGAGGCTATTTTGTGCTGTGGTTAAGAACACGGGTTCTGAAAAGGGACTGGTTGGGTTGGAATTCTGGCTTCCCATTTCCTAGTCCTTAACCTTCCTGGAGCCTTGATGGTGGTGATGATGATGATGTTAGGAATAGTATATACTTTTCAGTGTTATTACAAAGATTAAATGAGCGGGACTTGGAACAGAATCTGGGGTATAGTAAGCACTCAATAAATATTGGCAGTCATGAATATTATTTCTCACTTGGCTAAATATCATTTTTCTGGAAATCCTTCCCTGAGTCCCTGCATCTGATTAGGTGACAACTGACTATTGATCTCTCTTACCATACTGGTTATAAATTTCTTGAGGTCAGGGTTCGTTTTGCTCACCCTTGTGTCTCCAGCATCTAAAACAGTGTCTGCTTCATAATAAGTGCTCACTAAATATTTCCTAAAAGAATTCAGGTCATTTATAATTAATCACCATAGATACCTCAATTTCCACATAGAAAATCTTTGCTTTTCAAGAACAAAGATTTCAGGGAAAAGATGAGATTCAATGTCTTTGTATTTACGTAGTCCATCATGGTAATGTATTTTAAGGAAGTATTTGTATTTAATTGGGGTGTTGAACTAAGAAGATGTAAAGCTAGTTGGGCTTTTCTCCTGTAAACAACAAAAACCAATAAGGAGACAATTACAAATAGCTTCCCTAGTATAATCAAAGTCTGCCTGAGGTTACTGCTATGTGATCCTCACTATCAAGTGTTTTCAACCCTCTATAGGGCTTAACAGAGAAGAGAAATGGAAAGTGAAAAAGTGAATGCACTTTTTAAAATGTGAGAGAAGTATAAAGATGCTGGGCTTAAAAAGGGGAAAGGAGTTGGCGATGAGGAACGAGAAAAAGCCTCACTTATATAAATCAGATTTTCTGTGTTTGTTTCTTCCTCTTTTCAGGCCCAATCCCTGAGCTCTGTCATTCTATCAACCTATATTTCTGTTTCCATTTGCCTTTCTGTACTTGCCATTGCTACACCTCCTCTTGATGTCTGTCTTCTTACTGAATTCAATTAATTTATTTATTTTTAATTGTACATATTTGTGGGGTACAGTGTGTTGTTTCAATACATGCACATATTGTACAATGATTCACTTAGGGGTAGATAGCATTTTAATCACCTAAGCATTTATCTTTTCTTTGTGGTGATTACATTCAAGATCCTCTTTTCTAGCTATTTAGAAATAAACAGTATAAAATTATTGGCTATAATCAGCCTAGAACAATTAGGAGACATAATATCCAATATCCAATTAGAGACATAATATCAAGATAAATTTTTTTTTTTACCATTGGTGAAAGGGCAAAAAGAGGAGACATTCTGAAGGTGTAATTCATGTTCCTTTTGTTAATTAACTTTAATATTTTCTGTTGGGTGGGATCTAATAATCAGGAGGGACATCTGTATTATGGAGTTGGAAAATGTATCAAAATTGGTTAGTAAAAATAATATAAGTTGCTAGTATATTTAGGAAAAATAAACAGGTTGATGAGACATAGTGGAGAAACACGAAAAACAAAGAAAAGACTGCAAAATGTCTGTAATCTTGTGACAGCAGATCACAAGCAAGTCAAGTGACCAGGTGGAGAGTCAAGGTCCTAGAGCATTACCTGTGCCTGTACCACTCCAAGAGTTGAGTCCTCATCTCATACCTATTCTCTTTCTCTCTTTTTACTTTTTCATTTTGTAAAGTTTCAAACATAAAGAAAGGCAGAGAGGATAGTATAATGAACTTCCAGTACCTATCACTCAGCTTCAACAGTCATGATTATGATGAGGTATACTTGTATAAGGAGTTAGGGCCCTTAAAGAGGCAATTAAGTTAAAATGAGGCATTAGGGTGGGTCCTATTCCAACCTGACCGGTGTCTTTATAAGAAGAGACAATGTGAACATGCAGAGAGATACTGGATGCACACAAACAGAGAAAAAAGACCATGTGAGGACAGAGTGAGAAACGTGGCTATCTGCAAGCCAAGCACAAAGGCTGCAGGACAGACCAAACCTAGTGACACTTTGACCTTGAACTTCTAGCCTCCAGAACTGTGAGAAAGTAAATTTATGGTCTCCATTCTGTGGTATTTGTTACAGCGGCCCTAGCAAATTAATACAGATGGTAAATATTGCATTATATGTGTTTTACCACAAACAAACAAACAAAAAGTGTGGAAAGCATTGGCCTGTCTGGCTTTATCTTGGGAGAAAGTCTGGAGAGAAGTTTGTGAAGCAAAAAATGAGGAGATTGTGAAGAAGGAAATTGTATTCTGCATAAAGGTTTTTGACTGGGACTGTGTGCTCAGTATATTTTGAGTACTGCAGACCTGTTGTTAAGTTTCTGAGTCTGACTGAGGTCAATCTAGGTAATAAAATAAACGTTCATGGGCCATGCTTTCTTTATTTAATGTGGTCATTGCTTGGAAGAAAGCTCTTGAGGGGGCAATGTGGATTGAAACTTATCCAATAGTACAATTATCAAACAAACACGACAGTTATAAAATTAAGTTATAAGCTTTCCTGTGCTTAGTATTGCTTTGGAAGGATAGATATTGATCACACAAACTAAATATTATTCCCATTTTACAGATGAGGAAATTAAGGCTCAAAGATGTTAAGTTGCTTAAGTACCTATATCTTATAACACACATAATTCACTCTCCACAGGGCTTGAAGCAGGGAAAACTATATATAGTTTTAAATTCTAGCTGCTGCAGTAGTTGAGAGATGTCTACTAGGAAATAATCATAAGGTAAATGCCATTTAAGTAATAGGAAGAAATTGTTTTCAATACCACACATTTTGGAAGTCTTTCCATTTCTGTTGAATGTGGGAACTGGGGAGATCCATAAAACCTTTCAAAACTTACTTGTGGTAGATTTTTGGATTTGTTTAGAGCAATCTCTTAAATGAACTTTATTGAAGTATAATTGTCATGAAAAATGCACCCATTTTAAATGCAGAATTCAGTGAGTTTTGACAAACACATATACCTACTAACTACCAAAATCAAGATGCAGAAGTTTTTCATCACCCCTGTATTGGGCAAGGTTATATACATATATATTCTTTCTGTTCTGTTTTTATGTTGTTCATATTATTAATAATTAATCAATAACATACTATTTAATATTATTTATATTATTAAGCGATATCATAAGGAATTAGCTCCCATAATTATGGAGGCTAAAAAGTCTTAAGATCTACAGTCAGCAAACTGCACACCCAGGAGAGCAGACGGTATAAATTTCAATCTGAGGGTAGAAGACCCATGTCCCATCTCAAACAGTCAGGAAGGCAGAATTCCTTCTTAATCAGCCTTTTGTCTTCAATTGACTGAATGAGGCTGACCCACATTAGGCAATCTGCTTTACTCAGTCTACTAATTCAAATGTTAATCTCGTCCAGAAACACCTTCATAGACACGCATCCAGAATAATGTCTGGGCAAATGTCTGGGCCCAGTCAAGTCAACACATGAAATTAACCATTGCAACCCCCCACCGAATTTCCATATATCACCTATCAGTCAGACTTCTCACCTCCACTCCCTCTGCCCCTCCCCCCATACCTCCACTCCAGGAAAGTACTGATTTGCTTTCTATTATTGTAGATAAGATTTTTTTTCCCTCTGCAATTTCATACACATGAAACTATACACTATGTCACTTTTTCAGTCAGCAACATATTTTTGAGAATTATTCATGTAGTCTATTAATCTATGCATCAACAGTTTCTTTTTATTTTTTTATTGCTGGGTGCTGTGCCTTTGCATGGACATACTACAATCAGCTTATCCACTTACCTGCTGAAGAACATTTTTCCCCTGTTTTTGGCTATTATGAATAAAGCAGCTATAAATATTCAAGTATAATTGTTTGTACGAGCATATGCTTTCATTTCTGTTGGGCAATTACTTAAGACTGGGATTATTGAGTTGTATATGCATGTTTAACCGTATAAGAAACTGTCAGACTATTTTCCAAAGTGGTACTATTTTGCATTCCCATCAGCAATATATAAGAGTTCCAGATGCTCCACATTCTCTCCAGCAGTGGGGATTGTTGGCCTTTTTAGTTTTAGCCATCGTACTGGAGACTGTAATAGTTTCTCATTGTAGTTTTAACTTGCATTTCCCTGATGACTAATGATGTTAAATACATTTTCATATGCTTACTGGCCATTTGTATGTCTTCATTTGTGAAGTGTCTGTCCAAATTTTTTGTCCATTCTTCATTGGGTTGTCTGTCTTGTTATTGAATTGTAAGAATTATTTATATATGCTGGATACAAGCACTTTGTTAAATATGTGTTTTGTGAATATATTCTTGCAGCCAATGGCTTGTCTTTCCATCTTCTTAATGGTGTATTTTGAAGAGGTTTTAATTTTGGCGAAGCCAAATTTATTAATGATTTTTATGTCCATTGGAGAAATCATTGCCTGTTCCAAAGTCATGAAAATTTTCCTTCTATCTTAGAATTTTGAAGCAGGTATTTTATAACAGTCTTTTACTCTGAAGCAGATCATATAAACTTAAATTAATAAATGGCAAAAGTAATAGCCAGATCTAGAATCATGGCTAATGGCTATATGTTGAAGACAGTGACTTGAACAAATTGGGTACTGGACACAGATATTACAAAATTAGCATATCACCTCTACAAAATGAAATTCCTTATCTGTCATAAAACAGTGTGGGCCACTGTATAAGCTGAACTTGTGCACGGCCGAAACCAAAATGAGAACAGAAGCAAACCAGAACTATGATCAAAGCAGATTTGACACAAATCTGACCAAGGGTTCTGCTAATATGGGAGTGACAGGGACAGTTAAAAGCGAGAGTACAAGGGTACTTCAGAAAGTTCGTGGAAAAATAGAATTAAAAGATAATGTAAATCTTTCCATGAACATTTTGAATTACCCTTGTATATTATTTTATTTACAAATTGCCTATAAATTTATGCTCAAGATAACTTTAGTAAGCTGTATATATTCCATTTCAAAACATTAGTCATTTTTGTTTTCCTGATTAATACTCTTCAGTGATTTATTTACTCAAGGTTGAACTAGAGACACCTGAACCAAGTGATACCAACTAACATTCTACAACTTCTAAGCAATGTCCTGCAGTTGGCCTTTACAGAGGCTTTATTTTTTATCTAACTCAGAACTCAGAGTAGATAATTTTGAAAGCAAAAGGTAAATCATGGTATTTCTTTGCCATCTACGGTTTTGATGAGGTATATAAAAAAAGAACCCTTGTCCATTTGAGAGCTAAACTTGAACTGAACATTTCTTTACCTTGTGAAATGTTCAGTTAAGTGCTTTTGCACTTTAATTTTCCAGCCTGGACCAAGACCAGAAATGCCAAAATGATATGAGAAAGGCTGTTCTTACTGTTTTTCTGGCTGGGATTGGAAGAGAAGGTGCCAGCAATCTTGTGAGAAAGCCTGTTCTCTAAAGATCTGCAACCCAGTTTGCAGAATCAAGGGGTTTGGATAGTTCAGATGAGTTTGGCTGAGTGTCCTGGTGTGCGCATCTGAATCACACCCTGCAGAAAGCATTTTGTCTCATCGAAGTCAACCACAGAATACTTTGTGTACTTCTTTAGACATTTTAACTATTATGTGTGCCCATCCAGATAAACCACTAATGGCTAACTGAACACGGCTAAATTGAAATGTCTGAGTGTGATCCCCATAGCTGGGTTTCAGATTTCAACCCGAAATAATAGAAGTAGTGATCACAGTGATAATTTTATAAAATGTTTATAGAATTGGCCCCAAATTGCACCAGAGTCTTTAAACTACAGAAGGCATTAAAGTTGATTTATCTTAATCTCATTTTATACTTTAGAAATGTAAGGTGCAGAGAGGTGAGTTTATTTGCTCAATATCACATACCAAGTTAGAAGTGGAGTCCAGCCTGGAAAACAGGATCCCTCTTTTTCCTATAATACATCATAACATACTCTGAGTGGACATATATGAACATATATGAGTCTAAACATATATGAGTCTAAAGAAAAAATAGTAGTTATAAAGTAGCAATATGGTCATGGTATGGCAAGTAGAAAGGAAATTTCTCTGATGTATTGAAATGGAAGACCATCACTTCAATATTCAGTTCTGGAAGTGCCAAATAGTATATTCAGGTCTATTAAAACCCCTCATCAAAAGGGTTTTAATGTATATTAAATTTTGGGGAGATAACATTATATGTTAGAAGTTTTTCTTTCAGCAGGCTTTGAAACATCTTGCAAATACAGAAGTTATTGCTTTAAGAACCTAAATTAGGAATACCCATTAACGCACATCTATTCAAGAAGCAGCAGTGGAAAGAACCAGTCACCACGACTGTCCTGTCTGGAATATGGTGAGGATGAGGCAGCCCTGCTGAAGAGTGGAGAGTGGAAGCAAACATTGCTGGTGGGACCATGGAAAGGGTCAGTGTCAATATCCCTGAATGAAAATCCTGGCCCAGTTGGGGCCAAGTGACCACAGCTGTTGGCAGCTTTGTCAGGTCATTGCATGACTTCCTGAAACAACCCACTCACTCTCAAATCTACCAAGTGGTGATACTCTCTTTTGTCACAGAGTATGTCTTTTCCTCCCTCAAGGTATACCCATTTCTTGCTTTTGTTTTTCTTCCATTTCTACAGCCACAGCCACAGTTTTTTCTTTTTTATTTTTTAAACAGGCTCTGCTTAGCTAGGGGATTTGATTAAAATAAGTGTTTTAAATATTAGTAGCATTTGTAAATATAATTATTAACTTAGTTTCCCCATCAGCAAAACTGATTTTGGCCACTATAATCTCTAGGTCCCCTCCATCTCTAACACGCTAAGGTTCGAGAATCAGGGCTCTCTGTTATACACCTTCTATTGCTTAGCCAGGCAGCCAACCAGCCACCCTGTATTTGGTACCATATATATTTGTATAACAACAATATCATGGGAACCTGGCATGAATAAATGTAAATAGATTTCCAGCATGAGTGCATTGTATCATCTTAGTAAGCAGGAAAAGTATTTCTATATGCATAGCACATGCACTGCAGAGTTTCTATAACATTAAACACTTTAAAGTTATGATTCCATGGAAAGTTATGATTCCACTTCAAGTGGAACCTCATCTCTGCTAGAATCATACATTCTTTACTACCTGGGCCAAATACCCAGCTGTTGGAGTAATGTAAAGTAACCTGTGTGCTTTACCACAGCTAATAATATATTCTTAAAGCATTTAAAAAATGGTTTAATTTCTCATGACTATTAGTTTGGATAATATAGGCAAAAAGACTTTTTCAGAATGCTATGAAAAGTCACAATATTCATAAGGCAATAGTAGTACAGTGGATTTCACTCATCTTATTTACTGTCATTTGTTTTATTTAGTAGAAATCACAATGCAGGCATTCTCTAGTAATGGGAGTGTTTTATTTATTTATTTTTAATTTTTATTTTTTAATTTTTATCGAATCATAATTGATTATACATATTTTCTGGGTTCAATGTTGACACATGTTGATCAAATCAATATTACTTGTATATATATTATCACAAGTAATATTTATTCTTTATGCCCCTTGTCCAATCTCTCCCCATCCTTCTCTCCCTCCCCCCTCCCACCACTGATAACCCTAGATTCCTTCTCTCCTTCTGAAAGAGTAAAGTTTACTCTGTTGGTTTGTTCCCTAGATGATCTGTCCAATGCTGAGAGGTGTGTTCAGGTCCCCCAATATTATCATAGAGCAGATGCTTCTTCTGTCACTCTGGAATGGTCTTTGTGGAGAGAGACATCCTCTTCTTTTCTTTGATCTCTGCTGGTGACTCTCCCTGTGTCAATGTACTCTAGTGGCTGGCAGACTATCAGCCTGGTGGGTTGTGGCATCTAGCCACATTCGTGGCAGCCGTGGTTATTGTGGTGGCTGTGGTAGGCCGCCCACATGTAGGTGATGTTTTTGGCATGCTCCTTACCTAGTTGCTGGTGGCTCCCGGATCCATGCCTTAGGGCCCTGGGCAGACCCTGTTAATGGGAGTATTGAGCAGTTTGAACTGGGCTTTCAAGTGAACCAGCTGGTTCAGAAATGACATTTATGTTCATATGCATTCTATGTGATGATAACAAATCTAATCCAAAATGCATATTATTCACAATGTTAAATCTCACCTAACTCTCTACTCTCTAAATAGCTATAAATGTACTGTGGATTTAAAAAAAAAAAAAAATACAAAACAATTCCTCAGCACTAGGTCTTACTGTGAAATACAGTATATATTAGAAGCTCAGGAGGCTAAATAGGAGCTAATTCTCTTTTGGCTCAACAAATCAGATTCCTCAACAATCTTGGGCATTTGCAAACCAGGATCTGTGTATCCAGGACAGCAAAAGCAAAGATTGTCTGTAGAACCAAGATAGTTGCCACCAGCAAGTTTCCAGGCAAAATGCTTGATACAGGCCTCTGATTAGTCATCTTCCCACTGCTCTCTCATTAACCCTTTCTCTCTCCAAGTCCCACTCTGTCCCCTCTCCTCTGGCTGCTGGGCTGCCTGCCCACTGCAACTTTCCTATGGTCCTTCTCTTCCTACAGTCTTATTAGACATTTTGCCCTCTCTTCTCTTTCCTCCAGTAGAAAACTCCCATTCCTTAGCAGATATGGATTATTCTTTCAAAGACTGTCAAATGCAATAGTGAGTGCTGAGTTTCAAGATACTCATTGTATTCAATGGACCCTCTAATTGCATTTTGAAAAAGCAAATTATAAAACCAAATAAATATAAAATTAATATGGGAGTGTTTCTAAGTAGAAGGAGTCTTCCTGGTACCTTTCACCTACTCTACCCTACAGTCAATGTATTTTCAATAAATTAAAAAAATTTCAATAAAATTTAAAAATTAAAAAAATAAGCAATCAGTTGTGAAACTTTGCACATTCTCTCTCCTGGCCAACAAAATCCTAGTGAGGAAAAAGAGCCATGTCTTCAAATGCTAGGAATTGAGTAATTCAGATAAATAAGACCTATAAGAAATACCCTCCTGTTTCTTAGTAGTGGTTGTATTTTAATATTTATTTAATCTTTTGAATAAGTAATAGATTCACATTGCTCAAAAATTTTAACAAGGATAAAAATGAATACAATAAAATGTTGTCTCTCAACAGTTCCCCACTTGCTGTTTTCCACTCCTACACTGAAAAAGATATTAGGTTCTTGTGCAGATTTTCAGAGATTAAAAAAAATTATACAAGCAAATGCTACAAATATTCCTTTCCTTACTTTTTAAACAAATGTAGCAGGCTATTCACACTTTCCTCACTTAACAATGTGGCTTAGATATCTTTACATATCAGTAATATAGAACTTCCCTCTTCTGTGAGTTTTTTTTTTAATCATGGTTGAATAGTATCCCATTATATTTGGATGTGCTGTGATTTATTTAAACAGTTCTTTATTGATGAACTTTTAGATTATTTCAGTCTTTTGCTATTATCAGAACTGCAGCAGTAAATAATCTTGCACATTCATGATTTTGCCCATGTGTGAATATGACTGGAGAATGAACTCCTAGAATTAGAACTGCTGAGTCAAAGAGTATATGCATTCGTAATTTCAATAAATATTGCCAAATTGCCTTCCAGAATGATTATACCTATTTACACTCCCACCAGCAGTGAATCACTGTTCCCATTTCTCTATTTCTTGCCAACCCTAAGGGTTGTCAAATTTTTGGATTTTTACCAATCTGATAGTAAAATATGGTATCATGATGTAATTTTAATTTGCATTATTTTCTGTGTAGGAGTGATTTGAACATCTTTTCATATATTTATGAGTCATCTGTATTTCCTTTTCTGTGAACTATTACTCACTTTCTAATAGGGATTTTTTCCCCCTCTTTGAATTCTATCATCTCTTTATATATTAGAGTGTTTAGTTCTTTGCCTGTATTATAAATTTCAAATCCTCCCCTCCCCCGGCCCAGTTTGTTGTTTGTCTCTTTCCTTTAAAGAGTTACTTTAAAGACCAAGTAATGTGGATAATTGTATTAATGCTTCATGTCATTTTGCCTGTACACACAGCTATGGATGAGGACTGAAAGATTGCTAGGTATAGATAGACAGATGGATAGATAGTGTGTGTGTATAGGTTTTTAAAAAGGGAAGGCCGTCTTGTTTTTTTCTTGGTGCATAAATAAAACCATACAAACTATTCATGCATCTACATGCAGGGCCAATTCTTCCTGTAGGCAGAAGAGGAGTGCAAGCATATTATCTAAGAGATTCAAAGTGTTTATTGAATTATCTACTATGCATTAGGCATTGACAGTGGCACTGGGGATAGAAAAATGACTGAGACATTGTGCATTTACTCTAAAAGTTCTCAGTATGGTGACAAGTTGGACATGCAAAGAATACAATAAAGTAGAAGACATAAAAATCAATGTGTAATAAAGAATTTAAAAACATGTATCTAATTATGAACACAGTGATACGAGGGTAGGGAGGATGGAATGAATGACTGTAATCTGTATTAACCATTAAACCACTGTAGCGGTCAAAGTTCAGTGCAGAAAAGAGAAACTGCTCTGGGTGTTTCAAACAGAAAGGGATTTTATACAGGGGATTATGCATTCACAGAATCATGGGGCAAGGTTGGCAGAATGGAAGTCGGGTCACTGTCACTTGATTTCTGGTTTCTGGTTGTTCCACTGCTGTGGCACTGCTTGAGAGGTTAGAAATGTGCCGTGGCTGCTGCTACCACTGCCCCTCCCTGGGATGCTGCTGAGTGAAGAGGGGAATTTCGAGTCTGGCAGGAATAACTGACTGCCCGGGGTTGTTTCTCAAGTGCAGCTGCCACAGGAAGAAAGCCTCTCCTGTGATTCACATTTGTCACAAGGGCAAATCTTTGGCTGAGTCCAGAATACTCATAGAACTCCAGCTGCAGGGAAGCCTGGGAAATGTAGTTGTTTTTTAAAAAATTGATTATGTATATTATAGGGTAAAAGCTGACTGTTACCAACTGTGCCCAAGATGTGATGATCGGATCAATACTATCAGTATGCCCATTACCCAAATTGCAATCATTCCCCATGTCCCCCTCCCAATTACTCCCTGATCTCCCTCCCCTACCCCCAGCAATCCTAGGTATGGTCTCTCCCTCTGCAAGTCCAACACACCACTGTGGTCTTTCTTTCCTTCCTTCTTTCTCTGTTAGCTCCCACTTATGAGTGAGGATATGTGGTATTTTTCCATCTCTGTCTGGCTTATTTCATTTAACATAATTTTCTCCAGGCTCATCCATGTTGCTGCAAGTGGCAGAATTTCATTCTTTTTTATGGCTGAGTAGTATTCCATTGTGTATATATATCACAGTTTCCTTATCCAGTTGTCCATCAATGGACATTTAGGTTGATTCCATGTCTTGTGAATAGAGCTGTGATGAACATGGGAGTGCAGATATCCCTTTGACATGATGAACAACCCAATCAAAAAATGGGCAGAGGAGCTGAATGGACATTTTTCGAAGGAAGACATACAAATGGCCAACATCACTAATCACCAGGGAAATGCAAATTAAAACCACATTGAGATATCATCTCACCCAAGTTAGACTGGCTATAATCAAAAAGACAGAATAATAAATGCTGGCGAGGGCGTGGAGAGAAGGGAATGCTCCTACGCTGTTGGTGGGACTGGAAATTAGTACATCCACTATGGAAAACAGTATGGAGTTTTCTCAAACAACTACAGGTAGATCTTCCATGTGATCTAGCAATCCCACTTCTAGGAATATACCCAAAGGAATGGAAATGTAGTTTTATTGTTTCCAGTGCTTGTAATTCAGGGGCAGGAATGATATCAAGAGCTAATACTCAATTCTAGTCACCTTGGTATGAATTTAGCAGATTATCAAGAGTAAAGTAGGTAAGTGAAGGATGGGTAAATTAAATTAATATCTATTATCCGGGTCAGAAAGAAGCCTTAGGAGATTCTAGAAAATAGGATGTACAAGAAGCCCACCTGGTGGGAGACCTGGAAGTTGGGAGTGGGAATATTGAGGATGTGGCGCTCTAAAGTGTGAATAGGAATGGAGGAATGGTTGTGGGTGTTTAGGAAAAATAAATTGTTTTCATTATTATATAGGGCATATAAAATGATAGGAATAACAATAAAAATAATAATAAGATAATTAAATAAGATAGTGTGTGTGAAAACCTCTGATAAAACACAAAGCCGCAACTATATAATACTGGTGGTAGGTGTTAGTGGTGTTATTCTCATTTACAAACAAGGAAACAGGTTTAGAAAAGTTAAGAGATTTGTCCAAGTTCCCTCTATGGTATTTTAGAACTTGAACTGAATCTTCCTTTCTCCCTCCCTCCCTCCTTTTATCCTTCCTTTCTTCTTTCCTATAAGCACCTGAGCATCTACTCTCTGATAGGCTCTTTGCTTAGATGGTCAAGACAAAACCCTTTTCCTCAATAGGGCAGTAGACTTCTAGTTTGTGTTCACTCAGAATTTGTTTCTTTGCATGACATATGCCTCCAAGAATTATGTTAGGAGCATCAGACTCTGGTAGGAAGCTGGCCACTTTTATCCCTATCCACAACACAAAAAACCAAAGCATAGGCCAGTTCTAACTGTGAGGTGGTAGAATCTAGAATCAGACCTTGAGAACTCAGTTACAGCAGTAAACATGGCTTTCTTACTGGTAAATGGATCATATGGATTTTATATAGAATTGTTTACATGTGTAAGAGCTGTAGGATTTAACTCCTCGGGAAAAATAAAATGGGAGACTAAAAATATCTCCAGAATATTAAAGGGAAGCTAATCACATAAAAGACACATGACATTTGCCTGTGCATAGATAGACTGAGCATTTTGATTCTTATGCTAGTTTTTAGCTGCCAGTGATTCTTGTGGCACTGATCCAAGTTTTCAGGACACTATCACATTTTTAAGTTTTCCTAATGAATTATAATAACATTTCTGTGGTTTACATCAAATTGTGTTGAATGGCATTTTTAGCAAATTGTGTCACTTTGTGAATTTCCAAATTTTACAAAATTTCTTGTGCCAAAAAATAATCAGTGAAAATGATTTTGTGTGAAACTTTTTGAAAGCCAAGTTTAGCTGATTTTGCTAAACAGCACAGCAAACAATTTATTCAGTCTTTCTCCAACTCCTTTTTCTGTGCCTTGTTCTCTGCTTCCAGACCCCCTCCTTTTCCCCCCTTGCTAAGCTTCTTTCACTCTTGTTTACTGGCCCTTGTTTCTGCTCCTAGTTCGTCTTTCTCTAACATCATCAGCCCTCCCCACATCCCTCCACTCCTAACTATTCCAAGCCTTGGGCTACAGATTTGGGTTGAGGGTCACAGAGGTCATGGATTTTCCACTGAAAGAAAGAGAAAAGGGAAAAAGGGAATGATCATTTTTGCTCTCTCTTCTGCACTTGGTGATGAGAAAATCATTTGAGAGTAACCCAGCAGGCATTATTACTGTGGGATTGAGACAAATACAGTTCTCTTCACAAGAGAGGCCATAGTAATGATGCTTAGGATAAAAGAATATATTTGTATATATCTGGACTTATGTTTTGAAATATTTGCATGTAGATAGTTAGACTAACTATCTCAGTAGATTTTTGAGCTTGTCCTTCTGAACTGATCTATTTCCAAAAGACAGAGGAATGCAAACAGAGTATGTTTTGTAGTCAGAGGTTCTAGATTTGAATCCTGATTTTGCAGGCTTTTAATCTTCCTGAGTGTCAGTAGTCTCTGTTACCAAATAAGGAAACTAGCAATATTACAGCAATAATTAGAACAATAGTTATCCTTAATTGAACAATTACTGGTGTGCTTATATGCCAGGCATTTTGCTAAGGACTTATATGTGTCATTTCAAACCTGTTATAACACTAGGAAGTGGCATTTTTATCCCCATTTTATGGATTAGGAGACTGAGGTAAGGAAACATTCAATTATGTGTTCTAGACACTTAGCTAAGAAGCAGAGCTGGGTTTTATCTGATTCCAAAGCCCGTTCTTTGAATCACTGTGCTAGGTAGACGTGAGTATTAAATGATACAACACAAAGTACCAGATATATGGGAAGGAGTCATTCTTTTGTTTTGAATTGTTTTAAAGCTAGAAACTGCAGGAGGCATAAAGACAGTTCCAGCTTTGGCTTTTTCAGAATTTCTAGCTTTGGCTTTTTCAGAATTTCCTCTACTTATTATCTTCTTTACTTGGGCACAGAATGAACCAAAAGACGGTGACTGAAGTCTGTAAACCAAACCATGGGAGATATTACCCCAATTTTTTTGACCACATAAACAATTTGGTAAACAGTTTAGAAACTGCTGCAACAGACTGCAACTGGGGCATTGTCTGATCTCTGACTGGAGATTGTAGGAGGGTGTTGTGCCCAGCAGGAATGGGAGGTGGGGAGGGATTGAGACCAGAAACATCCCGGCTGCCAATTACTCTTCGTGGTATTCCTAATGGAAGCCACAGAAGCTTACAGTGACTATCGCAGAACAGCCACATAATTATAGGGCAGCAGTCTTGTGGCTTCCATGTGTGTTTTTGTGATCCTAGGCTCTATCTAGCCCATGTACTAATTTCTACCTGCTGAATATAATTTGGTTTGCAGTAAGTGATGCTTTCAAGAACTTTCTCAGCAACTCATCTCTGGGCAGGATTCTTGTCTAAACCACGTTCAGCCAGAGAATTCTGACACATTCTGATTGGTATGTTCTGCTTAAGGAGAATAATGAGTCTTCTGCAAACAAGGTCATAAAGTCTCAGAACTGTGGCAAATGCTTTAGGTATGTCTGTAAATTTGGGCTTCCATGAATTTAGTTCTGCCTTTTAGATCACAGTTTCTGAAGTCACAGTGTTATTTTTGAGGTTTCAGGAAGTTTTTGATTATTTCATGACCTTTTCCCTAAATAGCGCCTGTGACTTTGATACAAGAATTTTTGAAGTGCTTCACGATCTTTTGCCATTCCCTGGGGCCTGGGTCAACATTCCTGTCATCTCTATTTTAAGATGAAACACAGAGAGTTTAAGTGACTTGCCCAATGGCTCCCAGTGAGAGAGCGTGCTGGACACAAACTTCTGAAGCTTTGGTTTTGGATCAGTTCACTGAGCTACGTATTTGCTCCAGCAATTACTTATACATTTTTGCATCTGACCTGGATACACTGGTGCTTATAGCTCATTTGGATAGTGAGGAATACATCAGGCAGCGAAGAAGGAAGATTTCCTCCACCCAAGGAGCCGAGTGCTAATGTGGAGCTGGCTTTCCAGGTTCAGGGAGAGTCAGGGATCAGGGTCACCTTGTCCTTGGCACAAGCCTGGACATGAGCATTCTGAGTGGAGCCAGGTCAGAATGAAGTGGAGTTGGTGAGCTGGCAATGCCTTGTGGTAGAAAAACAGGGGAGGCATTTTTCTTGCTTGCGTCTTTCTAAACGCAGAATACAATTTAACTGTGGGATGCTGGAATCCTCTTTCATCTTTTAGGAGAGGGATCTTCAGTAAATACTGTGGGTAATGAAGCTTATGTTCAGGTACAACAAGAAATGTGGGATCTGGGTGAGGAGAGAAACTCTTTTTCTTTTCTTTTTTTTCTTGCCTCTTGCACTCAGGAGGACAGATCATAAAAGGTATTTTAAGAAGTATGCGTGGAAAATTAAAGTCATAGTTTGGTAAGCTATTTCTTTTTTAATGACTTTCATTATTAGTTTTTATTATAAAACTATCTTGTCCAATTATAGGTTTATTAAATAAACTTCAGAGAATACAGATAAGCAGAGACAAGAAAATAAAATCACCCTGAATTCCAATACTCAAGTGTAATCTTTATTAACCTTTTGGTATATTTTTCTCTTTTTTAAAAATGGGTTTAATTTTTTTAAAAAAGCAATGATTATATATTTGAATATATTATGTAATTACTTCCTATTTTATGCACAAACACAGACTCACAGGATTATTCTATGCATATTGTCTTACAACCTGCTTTTTAAACTTAAACTTAATATATTTTGAAAATCTCCTCTGGTCATTAGTTTTCCCCAATATCGTTTCTGATAGTTGCATAGCATTTCATTTCATGAATGTATTGTCATTTATTTAACTCATCTCTTGTTGCTAAACATTTATGTCGTTTCCAAGTTTTCTTTGTTCTAAATAGGCTACAATGAGATGTACATCTTATTAGTAATAGCATCAGATCATCCATTTCATTTACGTCTTCTAGAAGACCTAAAACATAAGGTTGCCAGGCAATATTACTGCTATATTAATCTTATAATGGGAAAACTTGAGGTGAGAAAACTGCTTTAAGTGTAGCCAGGGCTGACATAATAATACGTCAGACAGCGAAGTGCTCACTCTTGTTCACTAGAAAAGGAGATAAACTCACCAAGCTAAGAAATATATGTGACTAAGGAAATATATTTCTCAAACAGCAGACTAGATAATGGTAGAAAAGCACTTAATTAGGATACTGAATACAACACTTAAAAAGTGTTAAAAAATGGGAAACTCATTTGTATAAAGTCAAAGTGTGCTGTAGTAGTTGTCAAGGACATAAATGTTTTAGTGCAGTTGTCTCTGAGTGGCCTTTCCCAGGCACATTTCTAAAATAAAAACAAACAGAAAAGCCCCAAACACCCAAACAACAACAACCACAAAGACATCCAAAATTCCACTTTTTATTTTATTTGATTGTCCATTAGTTAGATCTGATTCTATCTTTTCGAATCTGTAGATCTCAGAAAATCTTTTTAGAAAGACCAAGTTGCCTCATGCAATTTTTTCTTGTGTAGATCTGTATTGCTAAAGAAACAAGCCAAATCTTTTTGTATCATTCACTTAAGCCAAAAATCTTTTGTGGACTTTAAAAGGAGCCCATATGAATTCCACCAATTCTTACCTCAACTTTCCCCCACTTACCCGGGCATTTTTTTTTTTTAACACATACCTTTTCTATGACTTTCAAGTCAGCACTGATAATAACTTGACTGGCAGACATGAATGTCTAGGCTGAAGGGACATGTGATCTTAGCAAATTACAGCAATTTTACAGACTGAAGTAATAAAAAACATGCATTTTGGACAACTCAGACATTTATAGTTCGTATCTTCTCTACCAGAACTCAGAAGTGGCATAGTGATGTCAGCTTCCCCCCACAATAGTTTGGATGGTTCTGTGAACATGGTTAGAGAATAACATGTTTTGTTTTCCTTCTCCTTGGGGTGACCATTGTCTCGAGTTAGTCCTGTGCTCAGTGAGTCATTAATTAAACCCAGAATCTTTATAAGTGACCTGTTGTGGCACTGAGGTTCAGTTCCAACTTATGCTGCTTCACTGCATAATATTTGGCCAAATATTTGTGCCTTGTTTTTACTTTTTAAAGTTTCCTCTTCTTCTTCCTTACATGGTGAGGATTCATTTTTGAGATGGAGAGCAAAAGGCTAGGTTAAGAAAAACACAGCCACCTCCAGAGTGCAAAAACTGCAATAAACCCATCACCTCTAACAACAGCAGAGCGTGAAAAGATAAAAAACAGCCTGCCAAGAATGTAGTAACCACCCATTCACTTTTAAATGCTCTCCACACTTCACTGCACAGACCTAATTACTTTTCTGCATTCCCAAATCCACTTTGCCATACTGCAATCAGAAACCTGGCGTTAAAATATTTTAGACTTGGAGGATCAAGACTAATTATGGGCCTTAGCTGCACCTTTTGGTTTTCTCCCCCTTACCCCCTCCTTTTCTTCTTTGGGTTACTTTAAAGCACGCTCCACTGGAAGAAAGGCTGCCCAGTCCCAGTTGGGGGTGAAGCCGTGAGCGAATAAAACAAAGAACAACTCAACTCAATTCAGTAAGCTTCAATGAGGCTGGTATATTTAATGTGAGCCCAGGGTTAGCCCACAGAATTGTGGCAGAATGCAATATTCTCAACAAAAAAAGATGTGTTTAAGGTCGGCTAAGGCCCCATAAGGCTGTTGTTGGTGTTTAAGCAGTCCACTGAGGTATTTAGCACCAAGGGTTTCTAAACATTCCAGCTGAGAATTAAACTAAAGCTTTACAGTAGCTGCTTAAAGGTTTGGGGGTAGCTAGGAGCGTCCCCTCCCCCTTGTATTGAAAGGTCAACAAACAGTAGAAAAGATCACGTCATAACAAAGATAGAGTCACCTATTATTGAATATAGTGACAGTTAATAGCACTATCAGAGGAACTAATCCCAGGTGTTAAATAGTGTAATTGTTAAAATAATATCATGGTTATTAGGACACCCAAGCATGAGACATTCTTCATTTCATGTAACCTGAAAATATTGCAGGTGAGCTTGTCCTTCCCATGACAGGACCTTGTTATAAATATGTTAATATTAGAAAATTGCTTCAGTACTACAATTTTTCTGCAGCATACAGAATGTATTTTTGATGTGCAGATGTTATGTTTCATGGCATTTACTAAGCTACTTTTGGGTAATTTCGCCGAGCGTTACACTCTTAAAAAGCTTTCATTCACACAAAACAATTTACTGTGAAAGTTGGTGCTAATGTTTTACTTTGTTGAGGCATTTTCAGTTTCATGGATTTAATAAGACAAACACTAACACAGAAGAGCGGAGTTTCTCGGAGACGAATTCCTGAAACAGCTAAGGGAGGCTGAATGCTGACCGAGTTAACTTTATGGAAACTTCAGCTCCAAGTTTGAATTTTGGTGTTATGAGATTGAATCTGGGCATAGGTAACCTAGGTTTACAGAATTCTTATTCAGAATATTAGGTAAAAAATGTGGTCACCTCAAGGGAGTACAGATGTCACACAAACAGAAGAACCCTCAACATCAACAACACACAAATCTACCACAATTCTTCCCTATTTCTTTCAGTTTTCAGTAGTCAAGCATGCAAACCCCAAGTTGTAGTATAGGAAATGTTTTAAAACAACAGTATGTTTTAGATGGTCAGGGTTTGCAGGGCATTTAAAAAATAATACAAGGAGCACACACGCTGGCTCACAACTACCAATTAACCCTCTTTGTTAGACAGGTAATTTATTCCACTTGGAGGCATCAAATATCAAAGAAATCATGGGCCAAAATAGTAATTATTTGCAGGGAATTCAAAGGCTTGAAAGCCAATAATTCCAAAGAAATAAAAACAGAGTTCTTTTCACTGTATAGACTTCATCTTAAACCTGTAATAAGAACCAGGCTCTGGCTGTGGACCTTTACACTTCAGGGTGGATAAAAGTAGGTTACAGAAGGCAAAGACAACAAACACGGGGCTTTTCTGCAGAAATGATCTGGAAGTGGAGGTCAGAGACAAAATAGTTGGGCACTCTTCATATCACACAGAGCCCTCATCCAACATGAAAATGAAGGGCTGGATTGGCCAAAAGTGGGAATGGAGGAAAATATTAAATTATGGAGCTAAAGAAGAGGACAATAAACTCTATTTAAAAAGCCTAGCAGTTTAATATGAATTTTAAAGGCTCGAATAAAATAAAAGAGTAATCTTTTCTAGGATAAAAAAGCAATCACAGAATTTCTTAAATTTCATGGCAAACTCTTCTTAAGAAGAGCATTTATTCTTAACATCTCATCTCTTTTACACTGTATTCATATTTTATAAGGTCTAGTCTTGGATCTGGTCATTGAATATTTGACAATGAATCTCTCCTTTAATTGTGCTCTCATTTAATTGTACCCTCACTTATTTATTTATTTATTTTTACCTTTTTCTTACGTTTTTTCTATATCAAAAAGAATACAAAAGGAAAGCCCAAACTCAAATCTGTAATAAATCATCTAATTTGTATCTGTATATTCCATTTGCAAATGTACTAGCATTTGGTGTTTCTATGCTTTTAAACATATGGCTTCTTAATATTCTGTAGGGGGGCCTTGACTTTTACATGTTTACTACCAGTTTCATAGAAATTCATGGCGGTAACACCTACTTTTCACTTAACAAGGTCAAGGCACAAATCCACATGCCTAATTTAAATGATGCCTTTTTTTTTTTTTTTGCATCATTGTAAATACATACCAGATGTTAAGGAAAGAGTAACATAATTCCTTGTAGTTCAGTTGCTCTGACGTTGCACTGACTACCTCTGATGATTCTCCTGTGGATTTGGGAGAACAGATTTGCATTTTCTGTAGCAAACTTTCCCAGTGAAACAGAACTTTCCAAGATTTGGTTTTATCTTAGGTTAATGTTAGAATTAGACACAGCTGCAGTCTATGACGATGTAAGATCCTGAATCTGGTCCCTCTGCAGACTGAATATGGTTCTCGGGTGATGTTTGAGGACTGTTGACAAGATTTATATATAAGTAATTGTCTAGCTCAACTGTCATCCAACAGTGGCTTAGTGAACACCTCCTGGTACTTCCAAGGGATTCTAACTCCAAGAGGTTGAACTTGATCAACTTTGGTGCTCCTCTGCAATGCTTAATGTGGTACTATAATTTGTCCAATTAAAATCAAGACATTTTAGGGGTGGTCCTTGGCTCACTTGGGAGAGTGTGGTGCTGATAACACCAAGGCCACGGGTTCAGATCCCAATATAGAGATGGCCGGTTTGCTCACTGGGTGAGTGTGGTGCTGACACCAAGTCAAGGGTTAAGATCCCCTTACCGGTCACCTTAAAAAACAACAACAACAACAAAAAAAACCAAACAAGACATTTTATTATGCTTAAGAGAACACTTTATTTTTTGACTTTAGGTGTGCAAAATTTTTTTAAATTACATTTATTTTAGTAATTAAATATAAAATTGCCTGTATCTGAGCTGGCAGGAATATTGAAATTCTTATACAGCCAACGCTAAAGTGCCATTTTTAGCATTGCAAATTACTTAGCACATTTTAATTCTCTCATGTGTTCCTTTTTCAGGGGTTTCAACAGGGAAATAGGGGCTACTCTTCTCCAAAAATGGAAAGCAAAGTGCATAGATAATCAGAGTGTCCCTTACATCCTGTCCGATCCTCAGAAGTCAGATGCTAAACATTTTTTTGTGTTCATCAAGAAACAGAAGAGTCAGAGACAAACAAAATGAAACTCCTCTTGGTGAGTTGAACATCTCAGTGGTCATTTAAGCTACTTAGTTGTAGAACTCACTGTCTATACTTTTCTTTGTGTTGGTGACACATTTGTATTTTCATTTCTGACCACTTCTCAAAGTTTTAGTCCTACTGTGCAACTTTCTACAGCACATTGGTATTTGTATGTCCCAGTGTCATATGAAGCTCAACAAACTTAGAACTAAACTCATGTGGTTTTCCCACTGTCTCCTGTTCATGGTCTTTAGCTCAAAGGCTTTGCCTGTGTCTTTGCAGACCTGGATGTCCCTCTTCTTCCTTGGCTCAGCGCTCCTGTTATCATCAACAGTGTCACTATGGTACAGGTTCTCCAGATTCAAAGCCCTGAAGGCATTCCTAACTCATTACTCTCTTCAAGCTTCATAACTGTAAAGTTCTTAACATTTTTCCTTTAGAGTATGTGCTGTGATGTTATTGCCTTTCTAGTCTATAGTCACTAGACAACCCTAGACACTTGTTACGTCTCATCTGAAGTAGTGCATCAGCCTTCCAGCATTCTCCTGTCTGCCTTTCTGCTCTCTCTCATTCAGCCACTAAGCAAATGTTTGTAACACCAACTCTCTTGCTCAAAAGCTGGTTGTGGCTCCAAATTTCCCAATACCATGCCCCAACTCTGTAGCTTGAGTTTCTCCCTCCATCCTTATTTCGGAATTGTCCTTACCATACTCCCAAATCTTGCTGCTGCGTAGTCTGGCGGTCTTTGCATTCTTCTTGGTTGTACTTATCCTTAACTTCCAGCTGTGGCCCTTTCTCTTCCTATTCACCTCCCCCAATCCTAACACTTTTCAGTCTCATCACCGTGAGATTTTCCTGCTTGTTTCATTCATTTTGATCTTTTTCCTTTGAACTCCTAAGTCACATCTTGTCTTTAGATTTGATGATCATGGTGGCAGCTTTGGTAGAATAACAAGAACCCCGAGATTAACAGACTTGCTAGGTAATAAACAGAGTCCTGGTTAAAAACAAAACAAAACAAACTTCCCCCCCAAACAAAAACCTGTACTGGGGTCAGATAAACTTGGCTCTAAAACAGATTTCAACGATATATCAACTCTGGAACTGGTGTAAATCGTTTTACCTCTTTGCATCTTTATTGCCTTTTCTATAATATGGAAGTATTAACAAATGAGATAGGAAGTGATAACAAATGTACTGGCATATAATCATATGCCAAAGGTTAGCTGAATTTGATTCTTTAAAATTATTTTTAACTACTTTATGTCTATTTGTATGGCTTTTGAATTTGGCTTCTGGAGAGCAAGTATTGTGTTTTATAGTCTTCTCATCCTCCAAAAGCCCTGGATATAATATAAAAACTTACATGAAAATTTGTGGCCAACAAATAAATGTGGAATAAAACTTCCATTTTGGGAACAGCCTAGAGTTTTCCAATAAGATACATTAAAGCTAGTTCAGGCTTGGACTTTGAAAATATCAAGACTAGAAACAAATGAACAAACCGCCACCACCTCCTAAGAGTTAAGTTTTGTGTAGAGAAAATCCCACCCACACTAAATCCTTAGGACAAAATATTCCAACTTCATATGAACTCTTATACCTGGATATCTATATATATAAGATATCATTTACTGGATAACTCAACTTATTTTCTCATAAATCTATCAGTAGTAAAGAAATAAAATGATTTGAAGACACCCTAACCCACCCATACCCAGGGTAGTTTCTAATACACATTAGCTATGTCTTCACTTGAATATTTATATTTTTTATTTAGTTATCAACCATTTACATACATATATTACTTACTAGGAAAAGGTATCATTCTAGCACTTTATAAATATTGATTCACTTCATCCTCACTACCCACTGTGAGGTAGGCAGTGCATTATGGATTTTTACTGATAAGGAAACGAATGCATGGAGGACTGAACAACATGTCCAAGGTTACACAGCTGGAAAGGCTGGAGCAAGATTTGAAGCCAGGCAGGCAGTGGGCTCCCACAGTCCTATCCTCTTAACCAACAATTTGTGGGTGCTTCATTTGAACATTTATGTTTTCATACTTTTCTCCTTGTTTGCACCACTTTCAATGACCCCTGAATGATAGCCAGCACAACTCTAGGAAACAATAAATATTAATCATAGTAATCCTACTCTGCTCTGTGCCTTGACCTGTTGGATTGGAACTGGGGCTCTCAAACTCTCGGAGGGAAAACCTTCACAGGTTGATGGGGTTGGAGAATTAATTTCTCTCTTACCAGAAGGTAGAGGTTATTCCTCTCATATACGGAAAGTGTTTTGCTTTGCCCCAGGGATTAAGAAAGGAGAGTTGGCCCAATTGACAGTCATTCTCTCGGTCACCACCAAGAATTTCAAAACGCATGTACATGCAGTGTCACAATAGAATTGCCTCAGACAACATATCTCAAATTGTAGATGTGCCAGTAGCAAATTATATGGAATTGGCTAGCTTACCTAATTATATTTTGCCCATACCAAACTGTACTTTCCTGAATTGTAACTTGAAGCAGTTTGGCAATTCCTGAGGAAAGGACTTCAAGTGGCCAATGTGTTCCAATAGCCTATTTTTCTAGAGCTTTATCATGTTTAGAAGGTCATTGGCCACCATACCATTGGTATCAGATTGTATCCCCTTTTTATGTTGGCATATTTCGACTTGTTCTATTTCACAGTGATAGGAATATTGCAGTTTATCACTTGTGTGCTCGGAGAAGTTGGGATCACTTTTGATGTGGTTACGTTTAGCATGTTTCTTATCTCAGCCTGGTGGGTCTGGGCCCCTCACATAGAAGGGCCTGCTCATTTCTTATTGGTCTTTGTAGGTTCATTTATATATTTATGACAGAACCTTGCTCAATGAGTCATTTTTATATGCAAATAATTCTATAAGAAATTAGAAATAATTTTAATTGTAAGAAGGATTTTAAGCCCCGGAATCTTGTTTTCCAAATGTAGACTCAAATGGGGCTCTTAAAAGTCACTACTTTACATTTGCTAAAACCTGCTCATATGAGTTTTTGGTAAATTTTCAGTCAAGGCCCACACTTCACTTTTTTCCCTAAAGATTAAAGGTGAAGAGTGACACTGTTCTGTTCTCCTATGCATGGAAAAGCCTTTGTTTTCATTAACTGAATAGAATCTATCTGTGTAATTCTGGAGGTAAAGACTACTGATAAGAAATATAGCAGAGGGAATGATTATTAGTCCACAAACTCAGATGTGCAAGAAATATCCCATTTCTTTATTCCTTTGAGCCAGCTATGACCCATCCCCAAGCCATCTTGTGGGTCTGACAGGAAGTTCAGCTCTACATTTAGGGCTCTCTCTCTCCTGTGTTGTGCAAAGTCTCCAGGGACTTATATAGATGCACGGCAAACTTCCTGCCCATCACTGGCCACTGAGGTAATTACCTTCCCATTGTCTTGGTCTAGATGTTCATTTCTGGTCAGCAGATTTTGTTGCTTCGCTTCTGTGCCAGGAAGCTTTGCCAAGCCCAGGAGCTCCTGTGTTTGTAGTCCAGCCCTACAAACCCTACTGATCCCTCCTTTCCTGACCAGTCTGGGGCTTGCCACCTTCCACTAACACTACCATGGAACAGTGCATGGATCCTACTCTCCACAGAAGCCATTGGGCTCTGATCTCCTTCCAGTATGTGGAAAATCTCTCCCTTACCCTTCTCCTCAAAGCCACTTGCCCCTCTTCAACAGGTTCAAGATTTTACAAAAGACAGCAAGAGCGATTGTCTTCTACCACTTTTGCTTTCTCTCTGTAGCAAGCCATCTCAAAACCAAGAGACCACAAAACCTGGCCCCTCGCTTGAAATGTCAGGGGAAAAGGGAGAGAAACACAAATGGAGAATTAAACCAAAATAATTTCTTGGTTAATTATCCCACCATCTAACTATTAAATAAAGAAATCCTCCTATGCCAGGCTTACTTTACATATTCTATGTCATAAAATCCCAACACAATCCCACGAGGACAGGTTTATTACCTCCAGTTTACAGATGAGGACTTGTTCAGTTACCCTCCACAGCGAGTCATGGGGCCAGTAATACTAGGGCCAGCATTCAATTCACCTCTCAGACTCCAAAGCCCAAATTCTCTTAAAAAATATGCCACAAATGTGAGACCAAACCAGAGTTTTCATCCAATTCTTTTCTTTTTGAAGAAAGAACTTTCAACCCTAGGGTTACATTATATTAATAATGTAAACTGGATCTGATGATTTCTTTTGCTTGGGCTTCTGTGGGCTACCTGCCTTCCTGAAGAATTACTGAGAACTCCTTCAGAGATTTGTTCTCATTCTTCCAGGGCAGATTTTCCCAAAATGATGCTTCATGAAGGGCTGTGTGGTGTTTCAACTTGTTCTAGGTCAGTGTTCTTAAACTTCAGCATCCATCTGGGTTCATCTACATTACAAATTGCTGGATCTCACCCCCAGAGTCCCTGATTCTGTGGTGGGGCCTCAAAATTTGCATTTCTAACAAGTTCATAGGGGATGCCGATGCTACTGGTCCAGGGAACACACTTTGGGAACAATGTTCTAGGTGGTAATGAAATCTCTAATTTAATTTAATTGAGTGAGCACGTGCTGTCTAGTAGAGGTAAGATGAGTGTTTTCAGGCCTCAGTTACTCAGGTGATTTATCTCAGATCAATATTGCTAAGTTCTATAGAGGTTAAACATTATCTAGTTTAAAATTTGTGTTTTTTAGACATAGATTGTTTAATTTATATCTATAATGGACTGTTGTTTAAGGACAAGAAATAGACAATTTAAGGATACTGAAACACAACAGGTTTAAGGAAAAACATAGAAGTGATAATGATTTTGAAAATTTTGCTCAAATACTCTTTGACAGTTGTATATGTTGTATTCATCAGATCAAATTCTGGTACAAGAGCTGAAATTAGTCCAGTATTTAAAATACTAATGTTAAAAAGAGAAGCTACAATTTCCCAGTTGATTTTTCATTACAGCAGGCTATGATAGTATAGTTTAATTTCTAACTACATTTTAATATATTTAAACAAAACACGTTGCTTTTAAATTGTTAACTCAAGAAAATCATGGTTTTTATTACATAACTTGAAGTTAATTAACAAATTTCCTGTTAAATGTGAAGGAATAAAAAATTCTTTTTTTAAATCAAGGTGAGGTATAATATTATCCAAAGAGTTACCATTGACAGAAACAAACAAATAAACAAAAAGCAGGTAAGACTGAAATGCCAAAATAATATTGTATTCTAAAAGTAAAATTTTAAATTTGTTCAGAGTTTGGCTACAAACACAGATTTCTTAAAATAATCTGAGAATTATTTTAAGTTAAAATAATTAACACAGTTAAATATAAGGAATGACAAATATGACTTGAAAACAAAACAATATTTGAAATAAATATGTAGTTTTGTTCAAATAGTAAATATTTGTAAGTACATCCAGTAATTGCAATTGATTACAGTTTCAATTAAAATTCTTTACAAGGTATATTTAATAGGCAAATAGGATCAACTAATACAATTGTTTAGAATCAAGACTGAGAAAATTAAAATTTAATTATTTATCTGGAAAAATTTATTCAGAATCCTATTATATTATCAGCATTCCTCTAGAAAGTGGGGTTAGTTGAGTGACTAAGGAGGAAAAAGCTCCTGCCTCATGGACATTACCTTCTATTGGAACCTAATATTAAGTAAGTAAACAATATAATACCCGGAAGTAACCAACTGATACAGAAGAAAGAGAGAAAAAAGATATTTAGGTTATTTAAAAAAATGTCTTAAAAATTAATTTCCTCATGCTATAATTAGCCCAGCTATTTTAGAGTATTTGGAAAGATAATATTACAGTTTTTGTTGGGAATATAATTTGACCTCAATTGCTAATAAAGCTGTTCTTCAGTGAAATCAGTATTTTACACTTTTCTGAATCGATATTTTCTTAATCTTTAAATTACAGGATTATTATTTCCTGATGTGTAGGATTACTGTATTGGGATAGACAAATTTTGCCAAAAATAGAGGGCAAAGGACTAGAACATAAGTATGTAATATCACTAGAGGTAAAGAAATAGAGATTTTGTATTTTTTTATGTTTGGAAAAATGCATATACAGTGGTAAACTATACCCAACATAGCATTAACTATTTTTAAGTGTGCAGGTCGGAAACATTAAGTATGTTTACATTGTTGTGCATTCATCATCACCATCCACCTCCAGAACTTTTTCTTATTTTTCCCTTTTATTTATTTATTTTTTATTGAAACATAATTGATTGTACACATCTGAAGGGTACAGCATTGAATATTTTTACCTGTGTGTGTTATGTGATGCTCAAATCAGGATAGTACGTTTGTTCAACTTTACACAATGTAATCATTTTTTGTGGCCTTTTACCAATTTCTCCCCTCCTCCTCCACCTTTCCCACCTTTGGTGGCCTCAGTTCTGTTCTCTCCTTTTGAAAATTCAAAAAAAATTCTTTATATAAAATAATGTTTGAATAACCTGTTAAAATGAACTATATAACACACTATTTAATAACTTTCTAATCTAAAATAAAACTATATCACTTTCTATATCATACATAAAACTTATTTAAAATATCCCTAAAGGTGTTCAAAAGGTTAAGTAATTCTAGGAAAGGGATTCAGGACTCAGAAAAGGAAGGGAAATCTTCTTCTAGAAGAGTAGACCCCAGGGTTCCCCATTTTTTGTGTGTGTTACTATTGCTCTTCTCCCTTTCCTCTGGCTGATGGGGTGGGTAAGACCACATCCATCCAGGGAATGCCTTTATCCCTTACAAGGTCTGTTGGACACAGGACACATAGAATAAATTCTTAGTTGGACAGGTTCTTTGCTAGACCTTGGGAAAAGCACTGTCACATTTTTATGCTTCCTCTTTCAGTCAGAGAGATCACACCCAGAGGCTGGAGACCTGCTGTGGGTCTAGGGGAAGGTGGTAAAGCAGCCCACAGCTGTGCCTGTCTATAGGCCTTTTGGTAAGGAATAAAAGGACTCCTCCCAGTTTACACATGGCCAACATTGGCTTATCAGGATGGGAGGCCAGGTTGAGATTTGGGTCCAAAACCCAAAAGGGCGAACATTGATTTGGAATGTTTTCCATTCTTGAATTTAGTTCAATATTAGGTGGCATTATGGTATTCAGGATTCAGGATTTGGGATTCTAATCCTCCTTCATTCCTTCCTTTCTTAGCAACAATCACTAACAGAACCTGTTCTTCAGAGTTCCCTGGGAATAGATTGACTTTGGACCTATATTCACTCCCACACAAAAGTCTTTATTGGCTCTCCATTGACTGTTCAAATATCGCCCATATTCCTTCACTGGGCAGTGGAAGTGTGTCATGACATGGTCCCACTCTCTTTTCCCAGTCTGTGCTTCCATCAGACTTCTCTCCCTCTTAACACACCCTGTGCTTTGGCATCTTCATGCCTCTCCCCTGACCAGGAATGCCAGTTATAGGCATTATGTCTTCCAAATTCTCTTTTCTTTATGGGAATGAATATTTACATCCTTGGTAAATTGTACTGCAATTGATACATGTGTGTGCAATATGCATTTCTGCCACTGAACTGTGAGCTCTTTGTTACGACCATATCTAAGACAGTCAGTGCTATGCTTTTAAAGACATAGAATGCCTTCAGGTCTATTATTCCATTTAATCCTCATAGCAATTCCATAGGGGTGGTATTTAGCTTATAGTGAAATCAAAGTGACTACAGGAAATGTCAGGATATATTGAACAGTGGCATTAGAGAAAATTGCATAACTAATAGGAAACCATGGCATCAAGCCAAAGCAGATTGACAAGCAAATTGTAGGTGAAGGAACAGGCTTCACAAAATTGTTATTGCTATGAACTAAGGAGAGATCATTCCTAGTAATTGGGGTAGAATGGTCTCCTGGCTTATTCACATTTTGGGGGGATGTGTCTGTAGATGGAGATATGGCTAGTGATGTCTTCTGTAATCTTTGAGAAAATCTGCCCATATTCTTAAGATTTGACTTGCCTGTAAGTAGACAGACAGACTCTGCACAATTATGAAGGGTTGGTTATGGCCATTTGCAATGGTAGGTTTCATTAGGATGACTAAATGCTAACTAGTTCCAGGTAGAAGAGAGAAAAAAAAATCACACAAGTAAAAGCCAAGGCAAGCTAAGTTTATCATTTTTAAAATTCATCAAAGCCAGGACTTTCAATGTTTATGTTTCTTTCCTATGAAGGTGCAAGATCACTGGGGCACCCTGAATTTGTCACTTGTATGACTTTGAATAAACCTGTTAGTTTCTTATGACTTCCTACTAAAACTGGATGAATGAAATCTGCCCTATATGGGTTCTTGTGAAAATAATATGAGGTAACATGTATTAAAGTAATTGTATATAAATAATATAAATGAAACACTTTAATTTTTTATTATTTGCTCAAATTATAACAATACATTATAACTTTTAAAATTATTTTTATTTCTTTGTTTCATTTTTCTTTAAATACCTTTCTGTAAGGCTGATTTTCTTTGGTCCTCTCAAGACCTTCCTAGGGCTGTATTTGAGTGTAACTACCTGGGTTCTCATGGTTGAATCCCCGCTGCTGGTCTTCTCCTATTCTGATAACTTTTTGCATGTTGACTGCTGTGGGCTGATTTGTATTCCTTCAGAATTTATATGCTGAAATTTTAATCCCCAGTCTAGCAGAATGTGACTGTACATATATTTGGAGATAGAGTCTTTAAAGAGTTAATTTAGGCTTAATGAGGTCATTGGAATGGTTCCTAATACAATCTGACTAGTGTCCTTATAAGAAGAGGAGATTAGGAAACACACACAGAGGAAAGACCATGTGAAGACACAGGGAGAAGATGCATATTTACAAACCAAGTAGAGAGGGCTGAAAAATATCACTCGCACCTTGATTTCAGACTTCTATCTTCCAGGACTGTGAGAAAATAAATTTTTGTTTAAGCCACCCAGTCTGTGGTACTTTGTTAAGGCAACTTTAGCAAACTCATACACTGCTCATGACACAATACACAAGCAATCTGCTAGCATACACACTTGTTATCCATGGGAGGTTTCCGGAGGGTCCCATCTGTCTTGATTTTCCCTTATTCTCTGTTACTGGGACTACACTGACCTTTTCCCTTTGGCATATTTGGTTTCTGGACCATCTTTTCAATTAAACTTGAATTAGGTCCAGAGAATAAGGAATCTATCAACATTAAAAAATGTTTTTCAACATTTTGTAGTGAGTGCGAAGATAAAGAAACTCCAGATTTGGGGAAAATCCTAGGGTCCAGGTAAAAACGTCCAGGTATAGAAATAGGATAGATGATACTATGTTGTCGAGTGGTAACAGCATGTCATCAACAGTTTACTGAAAAGCAGTAGCATCATGAATTTTTCACAACCTAACTTCAAGTAATATTGCAAAATTCCATAACAGTGTAAGAACTTAAATAGCACCTTCCATTTCTTCTCCCCATTTCTTGCACTGTTGTCATACATTTTACATCTACACATATTATTGTAAACCCCATAATATACTGTTGCTATTTTTGTTTTATATAGTCAGTTATCTTTTAAAGAGATTAAAAAAAAATTAAATGTTGTGCATTTACTCATATATTTACCATTTTTAGCACTCTTCATTCTTTTGTGTAGGTTCAGATTTGTATCTGGTATTATATTACTTCTATCTGAGGAACTTCCTCTATTTATTATAGTGCAGGTTTGCTGGCAATAAAGTTTACCATTTTTTTGTTTGTATGAAAAAGGCTTTATTTCTCTTTCATTTTGAAAGATATTTTCCGTAGACATAGAATTCTGGGTTGACTTAAAAAAAATCAGTACTTGAAAGATATCACACCATTTTTTTCTGGTTTTCGTAGTTTCTAAAGACAAGCGTGTTGATATTTTTTCTTAGTATATGATTTTTTTCCCTCTGAATGCATTCAAGACTTTATATTTGATTTTCAACAGTTTGACTTGATTTCAACATTAGGCTGTGTCTGTGTGTCCCTCCCTCCCTTATCTATCTCTCTTGGGAGTGTATAATATTATTGGATCTGTAATTTGTGATCATTAATTAATTTTGCAGAATTCTTAGTTCTTATCTCTTTGAATATTTCTTCTGTCCCGTTATTTCCCTCTTTTCCTTCTGGAACTCCAATTCCATGTGTGTGAGACCATTTGTTACTGTCTCACAGCCCTTAAATGCTCTGTTCTGTTTTTTAATCCTTTTTTTTCCTTTGCATTTAGTTTGGGTAATTTCTATCATCCCATCTTCAAGTTTACTGATTAGTTCCTCTGCTGTGTCCAGTTTGCTGATGTACCAGTTGAAGGCATCCTTTATCTCTGTTGCCGTGTCTTTTTTTCCCCCTAGCAATTCTAGTTGTGTCTTTTTAAAAATAATTTCCATCTCTCTGCTGAAATTCCCCATCTATTTATAAATATTGCTCACCTTTTCCATGGAAGTGTTAGCATAATAATCATGTTCTTTTAAAGTTATTATCTAGTGTATAGTACTTCCAACATTTGGGTCATCTCTAGGTCTGGTTTTGTTGATGACTTTGCCTCTTGACTGTGGGTTTTTTTTCTTGCTTTTTGTGTCTTTTTTTTTTAAATTGAATGCTGGATGTGGTGTGCAGGAAAACACACAATGAGGTCAATAGTACTCATACTTAGAGTGGGCATATCTCTTCCTCAGTCAGAACATTAATATTATGGGAGGTTTAAACCATCAGCAGTGAAATTAAGTTTGGTTTCTGTTGCTGCTATAGTTGTGTCAGTGTAATACAGACTTCCAGTTCTTCCAGCAATGGGCTTCTACCTTGATTTTACTGTGGGGCTCAGAGTATGAAGAATTTTAATTAGTGTTCCTGCTCTGCCCTCAGCTTGCAACCATTCCTGTACATTTGTATCATAGAGACAGTCTTTTCCCACATTCTTTCCTCTCCCTCAATGATAGATTGCTATTGCTTGTTATCTAATATGAGGCTTGTGGTGGGTTCAGGGAGTTCTTGGCTCTCTTTGACCATCCTCATTCTTAGGCAAGCCCAATGTGCCTGTGACTCAGGTGGGCTTCTCACCCTGCTCTGTACCAGTGGAGGTCTTGGGAAAGTGTGCTGCCCCTGCTGCAGTGGAAACAGATGTCAACTTTGTGTGAAGACAGGAATCTGAGCCTGAGCAGAATTTGTGTTCCTTCCTCAGGGACACATGGCTTTTGCTTCTACTCTTTCTTCAGTGGTAGTGTACTTTTGTCTAGAGCCAGGGGCAAAGATGATGCATCTTCCTCTAGTGGGTTTGTTAAGTGGATCAGAATTTGTAGTGATGGCATTTGGGGGGTGGTTTCCTTTTGCTTCTACCTTTAGTGATAATATATATATATATATATATATCCCAGCCAGTTACTGTTGCCAGGTCAAAGTCCAAGATTTCTGGGAGATAGTCCTCTCCATTAGTTTCACACGTTGCTTCTCCTAATCAGGAAACTGTCAAGTAAAAGGAAAGTTTAATGTTCCACATCTCTATACACACACACATGCTCACTAACTGAACACCACGTGATGTTTCAGGTGCAGGATAATCTCTGTTCCACGGGGATAATCTGATCCTGCTGGGCAGTAACTGGGAAGACTCCTGCCCTGAAAGGGCAATATATATATATATATATATATATATATATATTATATAAACTATATATATATATATAGTTCTTTTGCCTGGGACCTGGGACAAGGGCATTTTGGACACTTCTCCTAGATGCAGACAGTGGCTCTCTGCCTGGGCTCTGAGAGGGGAGGGTTTCCTGCCCCTGCTTTACATGATTAATGCTTTTGCTCTCTATAAGAAAAGTTTCTGGGGTTTTATGTCTCTACTACACCAAGAGCGGCCTCCTTCAGTTCTCTTGCTTTGTTCCCAATTTTCCTTGTGAGCACCCGCTCTGGAAAAGAGCTGGCAAGTGAGTGCAGACTCTTCTTCTATCCAGGGCCCCCAGGCATTCTAAATTTTCACATTAGTCCACTCTAGGCCCTTAAAAATTTGTTAAAATTTTAGCAGTTTTTCTTCTTACCCACTTTTATGGTGGCCACTTCTTCCTATGTTCTGACAAAGATGAAACGGTTAATGTGTCCTGTTTATCCTCAGAGGGGTTTACCACCTTTAGGAAGTCATGTAACTTTTTATCTTTCCACTTCGGCTTTCTGATGAGTTGTAGACTTTTCAGCTTTTTTTAATTGTTGGAGTAGGAAGTAATTTTTCTTGCAGTTTTTACATCCTAAACCTTAACCCAAATTTCTGATTGGGATTTCGAAGGCCAAGTAGCAGATCATCATGTAGGAATGTTAGGGAAATGGAAAAGTACCCTAAATGAGGGCATAACGTGAAAGTTAGAGAGACACAAGCAAAAATTTTTGTATATGTTGAAATAATTCTTTTATGATTTTATCTGGGGAATCAATGGCAAAAATAGGATTTAATTCATAGATTTTAACCTAACAATCAACCTGACTAGTTCATACTTATTCTTTCATGGGAGAGAAAACTATACTCTTCTTATTTAGGATTCTTTTAGTATATGCATACCTGACTTTGATTAATTTGGGGGACTCTCTGAGTCATTGTGGAGTAATTAAGTTGATTGTTGGGTATGGCTTATGAAATTGGTCTTGTTCTCAGTATATAAATTATGCTACAAAACCATTTCCAAAATTAAATCGAAGTTTTGGTAAGACACATAAACGCTTTGAGGCTAAAGTTTCAGTATGACAGCTATCTTCTTAGGGTTTAATATGTTAATTTACTTTTCTATGCACCTAAACCATTTCCTTCTAATCCAACCTAAACAATCAAACAAAATAAATGACAACAAGAATCCCTGAATTCTGTTTTACTTTTGTCTGTTTGACTTACTCCTAGATAGGGCATAGTAGGCTATATACTCCATGTGACATATAATTTGTTTTTATATTTTGGCTTTTCTATGACTTACTTCGTTAGTTATTTTCTATTTTACTGGGAACACTGAAATTGGTCCTGAAAACTGGTGGTGCCCAATAAAGAAATGGATTGGAGTGTACACTTCGTAGGAAAATTTATTAACAATCCAATTCCAAATTGAAACATTTCGTTGTAGTGGATTGAAGATGGCCACAAAATCCTTGACATTTTTCCTGTTAAGAGGTAGATCTGTGCCTCCTAGCCCTGAATCTGGGTAAGCTCTGTGACTGGTTTGACCAGTAGAACATAATGGAAGTGATGCTGTGCCAGTTTCTGGACCTAGGACTTAAAATTTTAGGACAGTCTTCTTCCTGCTTCTTGGAACACTCACTCTTGGAGCCCTGTTCTACTATGTAAGAAATATGACTACCCTGAGACTTCCTTGCTGTGAGGATGCCCAAGCTAACTACCTGAAGAGACAGCAAGGAGAGAGACCAGCGCTGGCCAATCCCCAGCTGTTTCAGCCATCCCTTCCTGGGCCCCAAGTACGTGAGTGAGGAATCGAGACCAGTTCAACCTCCAGCTTACTATGACCAAGTTACTCCAGTTGACACCTGCAGAAGAGTTGCCCACCTTGAGCCCTGCTCTAATTTCTGACCCACAAAATCTTGAAAAATAATAAAAGGATAAGTTACAAAGTTTTGGGGATAGTTTGCTATATAGCAATAGACAACTCAAAGTTTAATTTTAAGGCTTATATAAGGATGATGTAAACTTCTTCAAAAATGCTTATTTATAATCATGTAAAATTAGTTTCTGGCAAAATCTAGAACCTTGTAACTAGAGTGACTTGGACAAATTTAATATTCTCCCTGAGTATTTTTAACTATTCAAGAAAATGCTTATATCAAGAATAAATGTTGAACTTAAAAAAATGTGTTCTTTGCTCTCTTTAAAGAATAAACTAAATGGGTTTGAAATATTATAGTATTATATTGTATTTTTCAGTAAAATTAAATGCAACAATGTCATAAATATAGATCTTTTCATTTTGAAATGTTTGAATAAAAATCATATTATATATAACACTGGATTAAAAAAAGAGAATGTGGATAATAAAGAAATGTTGTTTCTTTTACTGACAGTACTTTGGACACATAGGGGATAATTTGTCTATTTAAATGATCATTTTATAGAGCTAAAATATCCAGACATGTAGAGAAAATAATTCTCTCTAGATACCCTTTTTGGAACAGAAACATATATATTAAAGATCAATTGATGTCATATGTTTCTATCAGTGATTATACATTAAAATTTGACTTACAGTATAACTGAGACCTCACAAAATATAGAACAACATTTTTATGTGGAGTTGTAATTTCCATATAGTCTTCATTTGAAAAATATTCTTAAGCATATAGAAGCTAAAAAAGAACTGTTTTATAATACACATTTCTCTTTTTTTTTCTGATGTCTTATGTTGATGGAAAAGAACCCCCCAAATAAGGGATACTCCTTATCATGCAAATATGATTGCAGAGTGCATTTCTCTGTCTTAATCGCTGAAATTATTTGGTTATCAAAGCCATACACAGTTCTTGATTTGACTTTCATCCTTTTCAGACTCACCCATGATATTGCTCTGGCCTTGAAAACATTAAAATGGCCTTTGTTTGATATTCAACATGTAATTTCAGAAAGACGTGTTCATTTTAAAAATTGAGACTGAGTGTTAGTGTGATAGAAAAGTCTTGTCAGGTCTGGGAATAGAACCTTATTTTCTAAGAGTGGGGGTGGAGATGAGAATAAGTCAAGTAAACAATAAAAATGGCTGAGGATGTGTTTGTGTGTGTGTGTGAAACTGTGGAGTGTGTGTAAGTCGTGAAGGTGTGTTTGTGGATGTGTGTACATTCAACTCTCTTTATAGTGGATTTAAAAAAAGTTCTTTAAAGCGGAGACTATTTCTAAAAGAAATCCTTAAAGTCTCTTTTAAGAGAATTATTCTAAATTTTGTAGTTTGGAAAATACTTTCTTTGGCTCAGCTGTTCCTGATAAAGAGGCAAGAGGCCATACATTCTGTGACAAATCAGACTTGTTTTGGCAATGGGAGTCATATAACCTGTTTTGGAAGTCTTCGAACACTGAGAGATTTAGATGCCACCTGCCCTCAGTTAACCTACCCCTTCTGGGTGAAGGTATTTTTCTGTATTAAGTCTTAATAAGAATAATACAATTACATGTTTCCAAAATAGAGATTAAGTTACTTTCTGTTAAGTGTGTCCAGCATTTCACGCTGCTTTCTGACATCATCAGTGAGTGAATAGTTTTTATGCAATTCTGTAAATGGCTTCTCCTGCAGAAGGAGTAATTGTATTTATTTGATATCTTTTCTTGCTCTGGGTGTTGTGAGGTGGTGGTGCTGGTGTAGGGGTCCTGACAAGCAGGGGTGTGTACCTTTGATTAGTTCAGAGCGTGAACTAACATGGGTCTTAGGAGAGGGGGCATTTTTCACAAGGACCCACCAAGCAAATTCACTCCGTGAGACACAGTGTTTCAGAAGTTGTCATACTGTCTGTCCTCGCCACTGAATAGACCTCAAACAATTGAGAGAGCAGCAAGATTTCTTCTGGCCTCAATGTATAATAATTTAATGCCATTTCAGAGTATAAAATTGCGAAGTATTTCCTATGGAAAGGCACTATTGTACATACAAAAGTCAATTTATTAGCAATAAAACTTAAATATCTTTTAATCTTGATCTTTTTCAGGATTGTTGTGCTATTTGTGTTTACAAAAAATTCTGATCTTTGTGTGTCCTTAAGAATGCCTGCCCCAAACATTCACTTCCAATAAAGCTCTGATACATTTATGCCTCTGCCTAAGAAATCCTTAGAAACGTCCTTGCTTGCTATACCTCTAAATTGAAAAGTTGGTGAGACTCCATGACTCCTAATCATATTACCCCTGCCCACTATCCTGATTCTATTTTTGCCATTTCTCTGGGTGAACCTGAGAACCCCACAGTCTGGTGCCACATGATAAACTCTGGCAGCTGTGATCATGCAGTCAGACTGCTGCCACCTCACCTGCCTTGTGCCATCAGGAGTGTGCTTCAGGGACCAGTGACACTGAAGAATTCCAGAGGTCATCCTCACTGACCTAGAAAACCGAAGAGGTTCTAGCTTTTGCTCTTGGCTTGCAGCAGTGACACAGCTCTGTTTAGCATGGCTGAAGCATTCAATGGCCCAAGATGCGGTAAAACGGCCACCCCAATGCCATGATGCTGTAGGAAGAATAATAATTTGTGTTCTTAAACTTCATATAAAAAACCAGATAATTCCAACTGCCATTTTCCTCTTTTGCTCTTTGGTGACATAGCTGAAATGCCGTGATTCTGTTTTGGAAAATACACAACTCATTAAAAATTATTTTCTAAAAGGTAGGATTAAGAAAATTGCATACACTGCCAAAAGGACCTCGGTGAGCTGAATGTGGGTTCTCCTGCTTCTTGTTTGCAGTTTCCCGCTTTGATAAGAAAATCAACTGAGAAACACAGACAGAGGTTAATTCCCTCGCCTTGCAGCTGAGCTGTAATCTAGCTTATCGTTCTTTAGTGAGCCTGCACTTGCTGGAGACGTTTTAATGTCTTAATGAAAGGACAGGGAAATTATCGCTCACTGATTTGTGTTTTTAAATTTGGAGTTTCTAAATTAAGACTACTTAACGATACAGGCATGCCCATTTCCAGGACTGGATCTGCAGCTCCTGCATTTGATGTGTAACCTTGAGGGCTTCCTGTGAAGTAATTATCATGCTGGGATGAGCTAATCTCCCATAGAAGAGTACACCTGCCTCATTCTGCTAACAAATAGGCCCCTGCCTTCTAAAGACTGCCTGAGCTGACTTATTATATCTCCCCATCAGCAGAAAGACTCATATCATCACTGGGCCAAAGGTGAATTGCCTAGAGACAAAAAGTTGGAATGAATTTTTTGCAGTCCCATTTCACCAGACATTCAAACCACTTCATTCTGAAGAGTGGAGACCTTTAACTCTGTCACATATTTATATATGCTTATAAGGCCAGGGAAGGATCTTTCTGCAGATCTGCTCGGAATGAATGTATCAAAATAGTCTTCCAGAAGGAACTGTGCCTGCCTCCCAAACCTTTGTTCCCTAATGTTATTAATCAGGGAGAAGAGAAATACTGTTGCTGGCTTTTTTTAGTTTACTTGCATTTTGGAAGTTGGAGGTATATGCATTTGTCATGTGGTAATTGGCCTAGAATTTCAAGTCCAAACATAATAGAGAGCTGGGGTAAGGGTGAGGCCACATGAATGTCCATTTAGCCCCGAATAAGAAAGACTTTTTAGCTGATGCCTGTTTTCCATATAAAATGTGGCTTTTTTAAAAAATAGTTTTTCTTATTCCCTACAGCAAAAGAGGCTAATATTCATTTAAAATCCAATAACAATTAAAACCTTCAATAACAATTAAAACCTACAATGAACAACTGCTCTATCTTTGTTTATTGCATGCATAAATAATCATACTTCAATGAACATGTTAGTATCTATGATCTCTTCCCAGATTAAGGTTGCCTCGAGACTGCTTGCTTTGGCTACTGTAAATGTGACATGAATTACGCTCAGGAAAATGTGTCTAACATGCTGGGTTTGAAGTAAATTATTTTCTTCTAATATACCTACACAACTGTCACAAGGAATTACACTGCAGATTTAGTGATGTTAAGTGTCAATTGTAATTTGGTGACAGCCATTTTATTGGCTATGCATACTGCTCTGCTAGGACTGCTTCTCAGTATGGAGGCCACTGTATCATTAAAAACCAGTGATCCTTCACTGATGACATAATTTGACTGGCAGAGAGAGGAGCAGAGAGGGGCTCGCTTCCACCTGCACAGAATCTGCTGTATGTCAGAGATGAATTTGCCTTCAAATTAGAAACAGCACTGCAGATGAGGGGCTATGATTTTGCTTGAGTTCTTTTAAGGCGTTTTTCTGGAATGGTTACTGAGCAGCTGATAGAAGTCTCCTTTAATATGTCAAACATATATATTATGCAGCCTGTAAACATTTCAAATATTTTTAGTCATAGCTTACAGTGAGTTATCTATGAAACAATTTCAGAAAATTGAGCCACATGTATTTCTGCACACTCATCCATCCACTCTTTTGTCTATAACTCTGTCTTTGGCATAGCTTCCAGTAATAAAATTTATGTGTTAAAATGGTAACCAACCAAACAAATCCACACCCCCCCAAAAAATAACCAAGGTCTAATACGAACCTAGTGTTTCAGCAGGTAGGATAAATCATCAGAGCTGTATAAAAATTTACAATAAGAACAGAACCATAATCATACATTCTGAAAATTTTATAAACTGACAATTCAAGTTATGTGTTTTATGCTAATATACGTTGTGGTAGGTTCTAATAAACTATGACTCACTCATAAATAGTAGGACAGCTGACGGCACTCACACGCCAGCACATACATAGCTTCATACGCACTCTACACTTATGCAGGAAACAGGAAATATATTCCAAGACTTGCTTAGTGAATTTAAATCAATATAACTGCATTCCATTTTCAGTATTTAAATTAAATTTTTTGCTGCAAGGCACTGTAAGGAACAAAGCAAAGTACCTTAAAAGAAAGTGTATCACTCGTAATTTTAGCTCATTTCACACCTATTTGACAGCTTCTCTTAGCCAATTGGTTTCATTGAAAATGCTGACAATATTCACCTATTAGAGTCCTGGCCTTTCTAGGTGGAGACCATTCCTCTTAGATACACTTTATTAGCTTCCAACATGGAAAAATAACTTTTTCTCTTCTCACGCTACTGACATTTGCCACTATTTCCCCCTTCTCTTAACACAGCATTATTTGTTTATTTATTTACTAAGAAAAGAAACTTTCCAGAGCAATAAATAGCATAAATTATTCAGCCAGTTTTAGTCCAGCCACATAAATCGCACTCAAGCAGACAAGTTACTTATGACAAATGCTTGGTCTAAGAGAAATATACCACTGAAGGTTTAATCAGAAGCTTTGAGCATTTCAGATTTTCCCATTTTTATTCTTGGCCAGCAACTCCACTTCTCCAACTACAGAGGCTCTTGAGACTGCTCTTTTCTTCCCATGAGAATATTGTGACCAATTTTATCCACAGTAGGGAGGAGGATGTTAATAAAAGTGCACTTTTCTGAAGAAAAATTCATATAGGGTTGGCAAATCTTCTAAATTCTTGAAAGCATATTTCAAGGCCAGCTGTGGATATGTTAATAGCTTCTCACATGATGGGCATCAAGGTCTACTTTTTGAGATTGGTCATAGTGTTCCCACATTGACCAGCGAAAATGCAAACAGGATTTGGAAGTAGGATGAATTCAGTCTAGCTGGCAAAATCAGGAGATGCTGGTTTCTCTTTTGTCTTCTCATTGGCTCTTGAGGCTTCTGAGGCTTAGGATTTTTATCTAAATCTTCCTCCTTTACTGCCTTATTAATATAAATGGGGTTCATAAAAATGCTTGATTACAGCATCGTAAGCTAAAATATGCCCATAAAAAATCTTTTTTTGGTAAGCTTCAAATAATGGTAATTTTTTTTCCAGTAAGTGGAATAAAATCTTAATTCCCCTAATACTTTAATTGCCAACTTTTTCCTTTAGTATCATTTAACTAATTCCTGGACCATCAATGATTCAAAGCATATACATTCTTGGGGACATCAGATATTCAGAACTACTTTGAAACTTAAAAAAAAAAAATATTAGATCCATGCTTGATTTTGATAACCACTTACTCTGAGGGGAAAGTTTTCATTCAGCTAAAGCAGTAAGCATATACATTCTTGGGGACATCAGATATTCAGAACTACTTTGAAACTTAAAAAAAAAAATATTAGATCCATGCTTGATTTTGATAACCACTTACTCTGAGGGGAAAGTTTTCATTCGGCTAAAGCAGTTAGTTAGGTGCTTCTTTTTCTTTTTTATTTCTTTTAGTTTTTTTTTTTTTTTTTTAAAGAATGAGGGCTTGTCACCCACTGAAGAAATCCAGCCATTTCTTCAGTAAGAATGAACACGGCTGAACAAAAAATAGTCTCCTCACCCAGTTTTAGTCAGAAAGGGGATCTGTTGCTAAAATTAAAACTATTAGAAAAATTGGGAGAAGGAGGGAATGAAGTCTGTAGTTGCAGTGGGAGAGGAACCAGGGATTGTGGTCTGGAGTATAAAGGCTGAGAAAATGTCATGAAAAATTTGCCTACACCTGTAGTTGCCCCTCCTCACGCTGTGGAACGTCAGTCTCAGCAGCCCAGTGCCCCCTAGGGTGTGTGAAGTCCCCATCAGTGAAACCAGAAGGAAAGGCACGACCTGGAACACAGTATGGCTTCCCTCTGGGCCTGTTTTCTGCAATAGTTTCTCGACTCAGCCTTGCTTGCCTTATGAGCTAGGAGTGAATTGTAGCCCAAGCAGCTGTGGCCGTAGGCCACGTGACAAAGTATTTCTTTCTGATGTACATGTGGCATTTTGCCATAAAAAGGTACAACACATGGATCTCCTGAGAAACATGCATCAAGTTTATTTTCTGACTAGTAAATGAATAAATTTTTCTGACTCAATTGGGAATGAAAGGAAAATAACCTGCCTTTGGAGCTATCCCAAGATCTGATTCCTTTGGAGCGATTCATGTAATTTAACAACAAAAACCCAGTCATCAGAGAACTCTGGTATAAGAATATAACCAACTATAAGCCTCGCCGATGAGGGAACTCTGCACCCACAGGGGCTAGGATAGAAGTAGGTAGCTTTGGACAGTACAGGGGGAGAGAATTTAGCTGAGGAAAATGTCGGTAAAATTCCAAGCACTTCATTCTGGACAGATTCATTTAAATTCCCAAGTTTTTAGGAGATCATATTAGAATGCACTCTTGGAAATGGTTTGGTTGTAATTATTCTCTGACCAGACTTTGTGTTCACATGACTATATTTGCCATCCATTTTACCAGGGCTCTGGTAAGTGTGTAAAAAATTGGAGAGAATCTCCAGAAGCTTTGTGAAGAAGCCAGAGAAGTCAAGTGCAACGATTGGGACCTTGTAGCAACATGATTTTAGAATTTTTAAATAAAATGGAAAAGTCAATTCAATGCAGAATTTTTTGAAGTTTTCAAGGAAAAACTGCTCATTCTGAACTTAATTTCTCTTAGACCAACTTATTACTACCCATTAAGTAGGGTGAATTTATGTCCCAGTTTACCCAGGACATTCCCTGTGTATGTCTATTGAGCCAGCTTAATTTATTAAGAATACCTCCTTTATTTTCAAAAGCCTCTTAGTTTGGGAGATAAATTAGTAACCCTAACCATAAACAAAGGTCCCTTTGAAGTTAACAGATTTGTATAAATGATGAAAACTGGAACACTTTGATTTTTTTTTTCAGATTTGGCTTCCTAAAGTCATGGAGTGAGAAGGCAGAGTGTGTGGACACCAAAGCAAACTGTGCCGAGGTGATACGCTCAGGACCTTGTTCTTTCCTCCACGTGTTGTCTTTGTGTGTTTTGTCTTTTTTCCCCAGACCTTCTCTGAGGATATTTTAAATGTTTACAGATAAACTACTTAGGACTCCAGATAAATTTCAGATTTTCTTTTAAAGTTGCAATATTTAAAATAAAACCTGAGAAAATGATTTTCAGATGACTCGCTTAAATTAGAGAGTTGGGCATGGGATCAAATTTTACTTTACTTCATTATGAGAATTATCTTGGGTAGTGTATCAGGATAGATGCTAGTCTTCTGAAAGCAATCAACAATGAATTATAAGTAGGATAGGACCAACAGATTCCAATTTTGTGTGACAAGGGAGAAGTTCTGATACTGCCAAAGTTAAAAGAAATTGCCAACAAGCCAACTTAAGAAACAACATGATTAAAAATATTTGTAAACATGGATGCTACTTATTTTTTAAATATTTAAGAATTAAGACGATTTTTCATAAGATTGGAAATTTCAGTTAATCATATTACTTATGTTAATTCCTTAGAAGTTAAAAATTACACTTTATTGCTTGACAGATTTTTATGATTAAACACATGCTGGTTACTGTGAGGTTGCTGTTAATAATGATAGTTTTTTGTACTTTTCTTTGCAAAGCATGCATTAAATTAATGACTTTAATGTACATGAAATGATACATTCAAGATCTTTGGGAAAACAGGAAATATTGAAGTACTGGTATGTTTTGCTAGGAATATTATCTTCTATTTTGTTCACTTATTTTTCATGTAACAAAACTCTAAATTGTTAATTGAGGAAACACCTGTTTTACCTGATATTCTGAAGTACACTGGATGGATATTGGATGCCTTGCAGCAAAACTCTCATTAAACCAAGAATCCCATGATGTGGGCTACAATGGCTGAATTATGGCATTCAAGAGAATATTATACTAAAACTTCACTGCATCATGATCCTCAGGGGCTTTGCTATAGAATTACTTATAAATGGAACCATTTTATGAAAACATCATTCTGATGCTTCAAGATCTCACAGAAATGGATGAGAAAAGATACTTCATTATAGATAAGGAATTAGTTTGGAAGAGAAAAGAAATATTAGAAACAAATGGCCATTTGTTGAAGTGAAAAAAAGTAAAGGATAGGCTACATGGAGCCTGTTTTATTTAACCTTTCTACAAACTGCCTGGAGAAACTTAAATGATAGAAAAGTCCAACCTGTGTGCTGCCACTTTCTTGGACCAATCAGCATATTTACTCGGGCACCATCACTGGTGTGCAGACAGCATGTGACTTGTGCCAGCCCCACCTAAATACTTTGAATATTAGACTAGAAATACTTTCTCTAAAAGAGTTTGCACCTCATTTATACCTGAAGCCATCCTACTAATTCAAGGGAAGCCAGTTTAAGAATATTCTATTGGATACTCTTAGGATAGTGTTACTGATAAAATTGCTGTGAGGATTAAATGAGGAGATGGTGCATTGTGAAATTGTCAAGCTTTATGATGACTGAAATATGGGCTTTTGGTCAGTGAAAAAGCAAGTTGATGAGGACAGGTTGTAGGAAGATTTTATAACCTAAGCAAAGTGCCTATTACAGCAGGGATTCAATGAATATTTGTTATCTGTTTCCATTGCTGATCAATGTCCATTCTCTGGTTATGACTCCACCCTTTCATTGGAGTACATGGATTGGTTTCCTTCTGTCTTCCATGGCCCGGGGCCTGGGAATTTCCTATCTTCCTAACAAGGGGCATGAGAAACCCCCATTATCAACCTTCACACATTATTGTGGCAGAGTGAACAGTAAGTACCCTGATATCCCATGTCATCAAATAGGACAGTTTTACCTAATCACAGAGTAGCTGGACATTCCAAACATGCCTTAGTTAAGTACAAATTTCCTTTGAGGAAAACCAGATTCAAGGGCACAAGTTGTGGCAACTCGTATATTCTAAAGATGACCATAACAATGTTTGCTCTTGAGCATGCTCTTCTAGAACTTTGCCACTCTGTCAACAAGAGGCAGAGTCTATGTCTCTTCCACTTGAAGCTGAGCTGGCTTTGGTGACTATTTTGACTAACAGAGCATGCAAAAGTGTTGCTGTGTGATTTCCAAAACTAAGTCATAAGGAGGGGAGACAGTTTCCGCCTGGCTTCCTCTCTGTAAGTCCCATCAGAACTCACCCAGTATGCTGTGAGGAAGCCCAGGCTACATGGATAAGAAGCTGGGCCCCTCCCAGACAACAAAAGGCACCAATTTGCCACCACGACAGTGAGTCATCTTGTGTGTTGGTCATCCTACCCTCTGTTGTGCTTTCCTTGCTAAGCCCTGTCCAAATTGCAAATTTGTGAGTAAAAATAAATGGTTATTATCATTCAAATCATTGTTTATGGTGGTTTGTTATGCTGAACACTCATCCTCATCCTCACCACTTTATGGGGCAGTGCCAGTATTATGCCCATTTTATAGAGGAGGAAATGGAGGTATCCATTTGAATAACTCATCAAGTCATCCTGGTGATAAATGATTGGAGCAGATTCTAGAGCCTCCCTAACAGCTCACCTTCCCACAGAAGACATAGCAGTAGTTTATCAGTCATGACTCATGTTATGGTGGAAAACAGTGTGGCTCTGAAGACAAACCACTGGAATTTTTTTTTTTTCCTTTTTGTCTTTTTTCGTGTCCGGCAACAGATCGCAACCCTCAGTGTCGTGCCCGTACCGGACCGGGACCGGCAACGGGATTGCAACCCTCGGTGCTGCGCCTGCCCCTCGCTCAGCCAGTGAGCGGGAACCGGTCTGTATGTGGGATCCGAACCCTCAGCGGGAGCACTGCCATGCTCCCAAGCGGCGCACTGTAGCAGTGCGCCACCGGGCCAGCCCAAACCACTGGAATTTGAGTGTCCAAATAGTGCAAAGCGCTGCTCTTTGATCCTGGGGCATTAGCAGTGAACAAAACGGACAGCTCCTCATGGAGCTTCCTTTCCAGAGTGTTGGGACAATAATATGGACCCTTTAGCATATATTCTGTATTAAATGTTTGTCCTCTCTAAAACTCATGTTGAAATGTAATTGGCATTGTAACAGTATTGAGAAGTGGGAACTTTAAGAGGGACCCTGCCCTCATGAGTGTGATTAATGCCATCATAAAAGGATGAGCTCACCCCCCTCTTGCCTTCTCTTTGCCCTTCCATCTTCCACCACATGGTGATGGAGCAAGAAGTCTCTTGCCAGATGATGGTGCATAGATTTTGGACTTCCCAGTCTCCAGAACTGTGAGAAATATATTTCTGTTTTTTATGAATTACTCAGTCTCAGATGTTCTACTATAGCAGCACAAAATGTACTAAGATAGCATATAAAGCATTTACCAAAGTGCCTGGCACATAAAAGAGACATGAATATTGATTATTGATATGATTATTGAACATAAAAACACTATGGTTATTGTCTATGATCCTAATGTTATGAACAGTATGGTCCGTCCATTTTAACAGCCAAATTTCAATAGCTTGGATGGGAAACAACACTTGATTTGTGTGAGCAGAACATGCCTTTGAAACTGACTTGAGATAATCCTAGCAAATCATACAATACCTAGTGTTTAATATTCAAATGTTCTATGATGGTCTCTAGGACCCTGTGTATCAATACAAAGGGGATTATAAAAATAACTTGATAAATACTGAAAAGATACTTTATAGATACTCCTACCAAAAAATAAAGTAAAATCCTGACTCTCTGTGGTGCAGTGGTGGGTAGGGAATGTGTTGATAATTGAAGACAACAGATCGCCCTCGGCTTTCTGGTCCATCAAACCTTTTCCCAGAGCTGATAAGCAGAAAAATTGGCTGGTTTAAATTTCACTTCCTTTTATTGCTCCTGTGGAGATGCTAATGAATAATAGACAAGGAGGGGCAGAAAACCCAGGTAATTAGTCTGTTTGTGACTGTTTAGAGCTGTAAGGGACCTTTGAGGCTCCCTTGGTCTAGTTCCCTCATTGTAAAGTTTAGGAAATTGAGGCTTGGAGATGCTAAGTGTCCCAATGACACATAGCTGATGAATGTCAGAGCTGAAACACAGTCCCAAGGCCTTGGCTTCCAGTCCCGCACTTTGCTTATAGCTTTCTCTGATATTCACTCATGCTTCCTCTTCCACTCCTCGCCATATTTCCAACTGCTAATCATCTGGGGCCTAGCCACAAGAAACTAAGGTTTCTTTTTCAATATTGTGGTCAGTGAACAAAGGACCAGAAAGGAACATTGATTTTCCTATATCCAGAGACTAGGAATCTGAGCCTCTGTCCACTTGCTCAAGCCATTGACTCCTCTGGGCTTGCTTTATTCTCATCCCACCTGCTTCCCCACATAAAGAAAGCCCATTCATTCCCATGGTCTGGCTCTGATGCCATGAAGTCTTCCCCGGCCACGTGGCCGAGCTACTTAGATGGCTCCTCCCTCCACCTGTCTTGTATTGCAGCCGTGTAATTGCTTTCATTCTGACTTTTAAGCTCATCTAGGGTAGACAGGCACTACAGTGAATGGGACAACATAGTAGCGTACGTGAGTACAACAATCTACACATAACATAATACATATGGTATATCCTTTCCATGTTTGGTAAAACATTTTCAACATGTCTCTTTCCAGACTTTGTAGTTAGCCCCCTGTATTTGGCCTACAACTAAATTCTATTCCATGCCAAACTGTATGGTCACACTTTCAGAGTATTAATGGCAAAAGTAATGAGGTAATAGGAGGAAAATGCTTTTTATCAAAGAATTACTAATATGCAGTTGACATTATAAGATGATTTAATTTATTCACTTTATAAATACTTGTATCACTTACTAGGTAAAAGGAAACATGTTAGGCTCCATATTAAATTTAAAAAGCTGAATAAACTTACAGTTTGTCTAATAGTGGGTGACAATATGTCCAAAACTTATATTCTCTAGTGCCTTTCCTGCCCCTTCCCTGAGGCGATGGGAAGAGGAAATGTAGTTGGAGAGGTGGGTTCTTGTAGTTTTATTTCACTTTACAGCCATTCATTGGAAACAAATACAGAGAAGCAGCCGTGCTTGTGTAACATGGAGCATATGTACTCTGGATTAAGAGCTGACAAGTCAATTCTTTAGGGGTCTCTTTTCCCTCTCTTGCCACTTTGGGTATCAGAACCATGATTTCAATAGTCATTGATGTCCACCAACCCAGATATACGTCTGTAACAATACTTGAAAGGATTATCAAATTACACACTTATAAAGAGAGTTGAAAAGCTTAATTGAATAAAATAGACCCTCTATAAGAATATACATGTATGTATATACATGTTCTGAATTTTTGAGATTAACTTTTAATTTTTCCCTACGCGGAACTGGTAAACTCTTTAGTAAAATGTAGTTTAGAGTTTTTTTCTTTTCTTGTAGGATCTAAATTTATTTTCTTCTTTTTTTTGCCCAACTGTATTAATTAGATTGCTTGAAGAGTCAAATGTACAACCATTTCAATAAAATGTGGTAACTTCTACAATGGAGGTGTGTATAAAGATCACAGAGAAAGAATCCTTAATTTGGCCTGGGGGAACCAGATAAATTCCTTCACAGTGAAACTTTCAATTGATTGAGAATGTGTAAGTGGCAGTGGGGTATCTTGAACTGAGAGAATGGCATTCATTCAGTTACCCATCCAGTGAACAATCATTTATTAACCATCTTCTGCATTCTGGGCATTGTGGTAGATGCTGGGGACACCAAAATGAAGATATGGTCCCAGATATAAAGGAGTCACTTGGGAAGAAAGACACAAATAGATCATTATAAAATAAGATTGTGAGTGGAGTAATGGAGCTTCGTGGTAATAAATATGAAGGGTTGAAAGAACATTGTGTGCTCAGAGATTTATAAGTATAATTGAAACTTCAAGAATGGGGCAAAGGTAGGTAGAAAGCCTGGTTGGGTGTAAGTATACCAAATTATGAGGAACTTTAAATGCATTTAAGAGACAGTAGATTTTAGCTTGTCTTGGATGGGAGTAATTTAATGCAGTTAAATTTGCTCCTGTTTATACATTTTATCCCTTCCAACAGTGCAAAGAAGACAGACAGAAGTTATGAGATATTGCAATTATTCAGGAAAGAGGCAATGCACTCCAGGACGGGCAGAAGCAGTGAGGATGGAGAGAATAAAATCTTTCATTCACTGATTTGATAGGGGGTTAAAGGACAAAGAAAAAGAAACGAGAAATATAAATAAGGGTCAGTTTTCTGGTTTTGCAATGAGTGGGAGACAGAGCATGTAGATCAAACACAGTTTTGAGGGAAAGATGATGTCACCATCCTTTGGCATTTTCAGATAAATATAATCTACTGAGAAATTCGATGGAAGCGTCAGAAGATCAGAGTAACATGGGCAATGTAGGTTGAGGAGACAGAACAGCGATGCGTGTAGATGGTAACACTGCGTGAGGAGTGTGCCCACGATGAGAAGAAAAGAGTGACACAGATAGAATTTTGGGAAGCTTCAGGACTTAAAAGGGCAGGAGAAGATTAACTTTAAAGGATGCTGGGAAGAAATAGCCATAGATAGAGGGGAGGGAGAAATAGAGAATTTCATGTCATAGAAATCAGAAAAGTGTTGCAAGCAAGGCTTCAGCAGCAATATTATACTCCAGAGAGATCAAGTAGGTAAAGGTTAAAAACTATCTACCATATTTTCTAAGTGGGTGATCGATGGACATGGTGAAAGAAGATCCTTCCTGTGGAGAGAAGAAAGGACATATGCCTGGACTAGGGAATTAAACAGGTGCAAAGTTGAGATTGTGAAAGTGGATTTCCTTCTAGAGAAACTTGTATGTCAACAGAAGAGCATGCTTACGGCAGTATCTGTGGGGTGTTTGTATGATGAAAGGCGACTTGTAAAGACACAGTGAGGATGTTCATAGGTTTCCACAGCGAGGGAGAAGGAACCAATGGAGAAGGGAGGCTGAAAGGTGGGAAGGAGTGAGAATCACTGGATGAACAATAGCTCAGAAGAGGCAGAGGGGAATGAGGTTGCTGATTCTTTTCTGTCTGTCCCACGCTATTCTTGTCCCATACACACTGAACTGGGCCGGGCACGTCTGTGTAAAACCTGAATATTAACTTGATCTTCATACGATCTCTGTGATGCTGAGTTCAAAGAAACACAGCCTAGCAACCAAAAACGTAACTCATTGTTTTTATTGGTGTCTCTCTAAAAATGCCTGGGGTTGGGGTAGAACAGTCATAACTTTGAGTGAAACTTCTGAAATTCTTCTTTTGACGTCTCTTCCCCTTAACGATTTTTTTTTTTTTACTTATCAAGCTGTGTTTAGTACAGATTTTCTGTAGTATTTTGCACTGCAAAGCACACTATCATTCCTTTTGCAACCTTTCTTCCTCTTCCCCAAAGTGACACACTTACAATTCCTTGAAGTTGATACAACAAGTGAACAGAAAGGACATTGTTGGGAGGGAGGGCAGCGGGAGGAGGGAGAGAGGTCTCGGTAATGGTCCACAATAATCAACCACATTGAATATTGACAAAATAAAAAAATAATAAAAAAAGAAAATGACATAAAAATCTCTCCTACTACCTCTCTACTCTCTGAAAGAAGTTTGCTCAGTTAGAGAGTAAGGACTGGACAATAGAGTAGAAAAGAGTAGAGAAGCAGATAGAAATCAGAGGATTTAGAGCTAAAGAACTAACCTAGTAGTTCTCGAACTTAAGCATTTATCAAAATCACCTGGAGAGTTTGTTGAAACACTGGTTGCCAGACTGTACCCCTGAGTGTCTGATTCAGAAGGTCTGGGGAGAGGCCTGCAAATTTGCATTTCTAACAAGTTCTCAAGTGATGCTGATGCTTCCAGTTTGTGGAGCACACTGCAAACCACTCAATCAGCTAGATTAATAGGGAGCAAATCAGAGCGTAATCTCAGAAGCAATGGAATGATATTACCAAAACAAGTATGAGGCACGGTTTTTATTAAAGGCAAAAAGGCAAGTCTGGTTATTAGAAGACCTGAAGCCAGGCCTACTTGATGCTGAGCTACTGAGTTACTGGCCCAGGGATTTTTACTCCTTCTGGAGGTCTAACCAGTTCCACAGTTTGAGGAAGGGTCATAACTAGGAGTGATAGCTGGGTAGTCATGATGTTAGGATCAGGGATTCAAAGGTAGATAGGGAGGCAAGCTTTCACAAATTAATTTCACAAAGTATAATCAGGTAAGTGAGATAAAAGTTAGCATTCCAATTCTTTCCTCAGAGTCTCAAGAAGTTTTGTGACTCATTCAAGTTTAGTTTTGCAGCCAGACATAGTTTTCTGACCCTGTTGATGAGTGTTTTCCCCCCCACTTACAACGTACTTAAAAGTGACTATTTACAAGCAATTATGTAGAGTAGTTTATGATGATAATGTCTATCATAGCTTTATCAAATATTGAGAAGTGATAAGTTCCCAAATGCATTTCTTAATCTATATAATCATGTATAACTTCAGTGAAAATTGAGGCATACATTTCAAGTTCAAATCAATCAAAGTTCCATATTGTTGAATAGCTGAACAAATTCTAAGCTTAAGATATCCCTTAAGAACTTGCTAATGTCCATTTTGCAACATTGTGTTCTGCATAAAACATTGACTTATGTCCAGGTAAACAGATGCCAAAGCAGGGAAGAATATTATGTGAATAAGCATTTCCAAAAATTCTGATATAATTTTAATACAATTTTAGAAAAGTTTCATTTCCTTTATGATCTATCTTTTTCTATGTAAATAATATTTGTAATTCCTCATCATGTTGCTGTATCTATTGCTATGCAGTCAAGCAAGTTGGATTGTAAGAAAATTACTGTATTTCTGAGAAGAGAAAAACAACAGACACATAATCACCTAAACTTTGGACAAACCTCTGAAACGGAAGCCAATATAGCAATGAAATCACAATGAAATTATAAATTTATGGAGGAAAAGCTGGGAGGTTAATTTTACCCTTTAAAACCTCAATGAAGCACAAAATTCAGGGGAAAAACTAATAATTATGACTAAGAATAGTAAGATCTGGAACATCAACTTAGCAAATGAAGACATTACCACATGGCAGACATAAGCCAATAAAAGGCATCCAATCACTCTAAAATGCGCTCATACTGCAAATGTGAGCACTGTGGATTTCCAGAGAGATGGTGCATTTATAAAAAAATCCATTTATGACTTTCTGTGACTGAGTTCATTCAATCCACATTTACTGAGCATTGACAATGGTCTTGCACCTTCTGGGGGGTGCTTAAGAGGATTACAAACTGAATCAGGTACAGATTCTGACCTTAAGGAGCTTACAGTTTAGTTGGAATGTGTGACTGGAAGGAAAAGAGATGAACAAATAACCATAGGATAAAGAGAGATGCCAATGATAAAAAAATTTGCTATAAGGGAGCAGAAGACAGAGTGAGACAGATCAAGAGGAGGCAGAGTTTAGAATGACCTTCAAGGAGGAGAAGCAATTGAACTGAGCCTTATAACAGACATAATACTCTTTGGGTTTTTATTTAAATTTTTCTCAAAGTATGTACTATAAGTCAAAGTTATGGACTGAAAATGCCACAAAAGACATGCTTTTAAATGGCGCTTTGATATCAAACCGATACACCTTATCATGTGAACAAAACAAAGCACATAGGAGTAGTATAAAGCTCACTGATGAATGGGGCGACATACCAGTTGGTGTAAGCTAGTTTATGCACCAGCAACAACTTACCCCGTGTCTCAGTGGCTGTACATAACTACCATTTATTTCTTATTTATACAAAGTTGGCTGCAAGTCTTTAGCATCTGTCCACCATGCAGTGTCTCAGAGTAGGGACCTCCTCCTCTACTGTATTGCCGTGGAAACTTCTCTGTGATTGCCATACCAGGGAAGAGAGTGCTAGTGGGTTCATTTTGGCAGTTAAATGCTCTGGCCTGGAACTGGTGTATATGACAACAAATCACAGCCTATGGCCAAAATTAGTCACATGGCCCTGAGTACCTTCAAGTGTTGAGAGAAGTGTAATCCTCCCACATCACCAGGTAGGACTGGACATAGGAAGAATGTGTATCAGATGAAATTGGAAGGTCAGGATGAAATTAGGTTCTGAAAGACCTAATGTGGCTTGACAGGAAGTTTCACCTTTGTTTTATACATAGTGGAAAAACAAAGGTTTTGAGTAGGAAAAGATATGATAGATAATGTGTAGAAAAATAGCTTTGTAAAAAAGTATAGATGGTAGCTTGGAGGTAGGCAGAACCTTTAGAAGACTTCTGGAGAAGCCAGGACAAATAATGCAAGGGTTTGAACCAACACAGTAATAGCTTTACTGGAAAGGATGAAATGGATTAAAGAGACTTTCACAGGTAGATTTCATTGAAACTACTTGATATAGTGGTTGAGGGAGAAGGGCAAGTTAAATATAATCCACATTTCTAGCTTGGTTGACTGGGTGGATGGTGATGCTATTGGATAACAAGATACTATTTACCCAGAAGCAGCAATAGGTTTGGGGTACACTTGATTGTGGTAATTGCAGGATAATTACTTGGAGATACTGACCAAACAGTTAGAAATACATATTTGGATCAAAGAAGAGAGGCTAGGGCTAGACATGGGTATCTGAAAATACAGTAATCTCTCTTCATCTGCAGGGGATACATCCCAAGAGACTCCCAGAGGATGCCTAAAACTGCGGATAGTAGTGAACTCTATAGACACTATGCTTTTTTCCTATACATACATACCTATGATAAAATTTAATTTATAAATTAAGCACAGTAAGAGATTAACGATAATGACTAGTAATAAAATAGAATAATTATAACAATACACTGTAATGAAAATTATGTGAATGTGGTCTCTCTCAATCTCTCTCTCAAAATATCTTAATATTTCTGACTGTGATTGACACGGTAACTGAAACCATAGAAAGCATATCCATGGATTAGGGGGATTACTGTACTTGGCCTCAAGATGACAGCGGAAGCTGTGGAATAGCTGAGCTTTTCTAGGGAGGAGAGGGCCGAGGATGAAACCCTGGGGAAAACCATCACTGAGTGAAGACGTGGGTATGGAGTCCAAGTTTGCTCTTTTCTAGAGCAGGCTTTGTATTAGCTTCTTAGGGCTGCCATAATAGAGTACTACATACTGGGTGGCATAAACCACAGAAATTTACTGTCTTACAGTTCTAGAGGTCTGAGAGCAGGTACTGGCAGGGTTGGTTCCTTCTGAGGACTGTGAGGAAGAATCTGTTCCATGCCCTTCTCTTTGTTTCTGGTGCTTTGCTGGGAATCTTTGGTGTTCTTTGGCTTGCAGATTCATCACTGCTATCTCTGCCTTCATCTTCATGTGCTGTCTTCCCTGTGTGCATGTCTCTCTGGGTCCAAATTTCTCCTGTTTATAAGGACATCAGTCATGCTAGGTTAAGACCCACCCTAATGATGTCATCTTAACTTGATTATCTGCAAAGACCCTATTTCCAAATGAGGTCACATTCCCAGGTACTGGAAGTTAGGACTTCAACATATAAATTTTGAGGGAGGACAAAATTCAACTTTTAACAGCCTTCTTTTACCCCCTCCTCTTAGCGTGATTTGAAGTAGGAGAAAAAGCCAGACTGCAATAGGCTGAGAATTAGTAGGAGATAAGAAAACCGAGACTGTGAATGTAGACTAGCTATTTGGAACTACATCCACTACAAGTCTAGTGCTGAGGGCTGGAGCCCCATGGATGATACAATTTCCAGAACAAACTATCGTTTGCCAAAGAATCATTCAAAGCCTATGGTATCTTCACAGTGCCTGCTTACTGCAAGATTATTTCTTCAACCGAAAACACATGGGCTTGCTTGTTTGGTGAAGAATGGCACATGTCCCTCCAACAGGAGTTAGAAGTCATTCACTTTGCATCTAGTGTAATGTGCTCTTTTCTGATGAAACTCGAAAGTTTGAGTTTGAAAAATGATGTGTCTAAGAGAGTATGGACTAAGCAATTTTAGATATGGCAGGGCAATAAAAAACATTCTTGCCATGAATTCATTGGAGGTGCAAGGACACAGATTAACCTTGGGAGGTGTATTGTAGCATTTATTTTTTCAAAAGAAAGGAAGGACTTGGTATTTAAATTCTCGCTTTCATTTGAGGAGGAAAAAATATAAATCTTGGAATGTCTGAAAAATATTAAAATGTTCGCAGAATTAACCGTCACTGATAATATCAAATGTCACATTTCTACTTCATCGCTGTGGGGAGAAACTGAAATATGTAACCAAATGGTGGCATATCAGGCTCTTCTAAGCATTATGATGTGTTAATTTTCTACAGAAATTTTTGGGTATAAATATGTGTATACAATTTTGTTTTGGGTCTTAGATGAAGTGGTTTGTAATTTGCAGTTGGATTTAAAATAAAAATGAAGGAATTGAAGTATTTTCATAACAGAATTTTAATAGTATATATCTTTCAGTGACATTTCTTTACCCTCCTAATTTACACTTTTTTTGTTTTTCAATTAAAAATGATACAAGTTGAGAGAGCAACTAATTGAAATATATTGTTCTTAAATATTATACAGCAAAATCAGAGATCCTTCTATAGCATTCAGATTCTGAAAGAGCAGTTTTATACCTTATGATCTTTTTTCTTTTTCACAATTTGTACAAGTGGGATGTACTGTTTCTGGGGAAAAATAATGATAAGGTAGACAGATATTGAACTTTACCCTGGTGAAAATTCAGAGCATTCAGCTGTTTATATGTAGTGCATTTTCCATAAATGGGCACTGACTGGCCACAGAGGAAACTGAGCTTGTGATGTAACTGTGTTCAGTGTTGTTTTCCTATCATGCTTGCCTGATTTTTTAATTCTCCAATCGGTTTTGGGGACTTTGCTCTTGCTTCTGAAGCAGGTATTATGAACTGGGCCCCTTTCTTTTTCTTTCCCTGTCTGACAGATGGAAGAGCATCTCTCCTTCTTTTACTTACATCTCTACATTGCTCTGAAAGCAGAAGGGCTAAACCTTGTTTTATGAGAAGACACTAAAAATTTTAATTCAGAAGAGAGTTAGTGAAAAGAACACTGGATTTGGAATCAGAAAACATAAAATTAGATGTTCTTTAGCCTCATTAGTCTACTTACAGCTGGGTGTTTTGGGGCAAGATATTTAACCTCTTAATAATTCAGTAACTCACTAATCCATGAACTCATTCAACCATTCATCTACCCCTTTAAAACAAGCTTTTATTGAATGTTCCATGTGTTTTAGGCACCATGGTAGGCACAGAGGATATCAAGATAAAAATCACAGACATGTCTTTCAAGGAGTTCATGGCCCAGTTGTGAATTTGAAAATATATGGTAGGAATATTGTGTTATAGTAAAGATAATCATCTTTAAATGAGTAGTAGAAAAATATGATTTCTAATGCTCTACATTAGAATGTAATTCTACTTCTACAATTCTAAGATTCTAAATCTATAAAAATTCTAAAAGGTATTCACATACCTTTTCTCTCTGGGATAAAACAAGCCTACAGATACAAAAGTAATAAAGTAAACCTGTTTCCTTAACAGGCTCCTGGCTTAAAAGGAAAATGGATGAGTAATTGAATGCGTGTGCACGTGTGTGTGTGCGTGTGTGCGTGTGTGTGTGTGCATGTGCGTGTTCCTTAGGAGTCCTTGGACCACAACATTCCTCCACTACTGCAGCTGAGTAATGGTATTCTGGTTCACTGGACTATAATTTGTTCAAAGTAAGAGGAATTTGGAAGTGACTGGCAGCACACGTGGTGCTAGGTGGAGTAGAGAAAGAAAGACATAACTTGGTAATTCTCATTTCCATATGTGGTTCGGAATGGCAAGGGAAGTCAGTGAGACAAGAAAGCAACCAGACTCCAGAAATGTACTTAATATTTCTTCCTAAATATAGACAATTTATAAAGAGTATAGGCAGCCCATGATTTGCAAAAATACATGGCAAAAAATTGAGTCATAATAATTAATGTTGGTTGTTTTTTGCAATAGACATCATTTAGTTCCTGATGGAATAATTACCCCATAAGAGTAAACTTCTCTTTAGGCAGTTATGTAAGTTGATAAATATTACTCTAGAAGTCGATCTCAAATGCTTTTCAACCACGTTTTTATTAAAAAGCAACTGATAATACTTCAATAGGTAGACTTTGTTTAAATGTAATTGAGATAATATGATTGACGTATTTCCTGTATCAGTCAATGTTTAATCAGACAAACAGAATCTACTTGAGGAATTTCAAACAGTTAATTTAATAGAGTGAATCAGTTTTAAAGCATTGGAAGGTCTGGAGGCACTGATTGGATAAGGCTATCTAGAGAGTGTATAGTACCTGTGCTAAGCCACTACCACCCCGAGGCCTGGAGGTCCAGGGGAGAAAATGGCATTACCCAGAGTCCATGTGTAGCTGAGAATGCTGGTGTTGGAACTGAGTTACCTGAGTAGACCTTGGAGCCACACTTACCTGTCACTCTTGCTGCTGCTGAAACTGCCATTAGAAGCCGGAAAATGGTATCTTAATTTCTCCAGTTTTCTGCCAGTGCAGGAAAAACCTGGAAAAATCTAAGAGAAAGTCAAGAGAGTGTGGGAAATATAGCTTGACAAGCTCCCTGCCCCTGAGGAACAAAAAGGGCAAAAAAGAATAAAGGAAGAGCGGAGGGACAACACCCTCTCCACTACACTTCCCATTGTCTTTTCTCTCCTGATAATCTGGTTTATTTTTCTGAAACTCCTCCACCGCTATTGATCCAGTGAAGGGGAGAGTGCATGAAACCAAAGGGAAGAGGAAAATGGAACATGACTACAGCTCCTGGCAGAAGGGAAAGGAAATTAGTGCATCTGAGAAGAGGGAAAACAGAAGGGATGTGAATGGCAGGAGGTCAGACGAGATTGTCCTTGAACTTCATCGGGTTCAAACCCTTTGGTTAAGTAAAGTGAAGGTTAGCAGAAAAACCCAATTAAAATTGTAGGGTTCATGGATGGAGGGTTAGGTTAAGCTTGCTACTTGTTATAGGACCTATCCTGAGAAAATTTTAAATTCCTTGAAGAAGTCTCATGTTTATCATGATACAACAACAATATGGCATCACATGATTGGTAAGTTAGAAATGATTGAAGAAAACATCTAAACAAGTGGACTAAATAATGCCCCTGGCTACCCATGACCCATGAGGTATTCTATAAGTTCTCGAGTCTCCTACTTCTGAGAGAATCAGTGGAATGCAAGAAGCCTGGGATTAGCACAAGGATGCTACAGACTACAGGGACCTTGATACAGGAGGCTATGGCAGGATCTAAGGACTTTGGGAATAGGTGCCAACATGACCCCACAGCATCAGGCAGTACAAAACACAATGTGCTGGACACTAGCACAGGATGCTCAGTAACCCAGTACAGTGGGGAACAGATCAGCAGAAGCCAACTCAGATGCTAGTCCACAAGCCAGAGGCCTGTTGCCATGAGTAGGGGATCATCCTTTTATAACCAGAGAGCATCTCAGGAAAAAGAGAGGGAGGTGAGATCCCTTGAGAGGGGAGAATCAGCCTTGATAGAGAATTTTAAGCAGTCATTTTCAGCAATTTCAAGTTCAAACTGGAAGATAACAAGAGCAAGGCGAGGTGAGTTACACAGTGGAGAAATGCATTCACACTGTGCAGGCTTATTCTCTGGAGTGTCATGTTTCTGATATTATGAAAGATGGAATCACAGTTGATTATAATGAAGGCCAACAAGATGTTTCCAACTGAATCCTTTTTAGAATAGAACGGTTAAAATTTCAAACTGTCCATGGTATGTAAAGCAGAATAGTCTCAGAAAAGTAGTCACTTTTGAATTATTGATATTTATTGTTTTATGTGATATAAAACAGTTAAAGCTGATTTTCAAGAGAAAGGTTTTATTTTGCAATTATTAATTATGTATACTATGATGGGAATGTCTTGTGGTATTCTTAAGAACCTATAGAAAACATGATCTTATGATCTTTTGATCTTTTGTTCTGAGAGCCTCGTAATATTGAAAGTGATTCATTTATTTGTAAAGATAGGGTTATTGTAGGAACAAAAGGATAGTCTCTATTAAAGTTTATAAGCCAAAGGAAATGAGATTGTTTCCATTCATCCCCATCTTTCCATAATGCTTTTGTAATGCTTACAAATATTAAAATGATCCGGTTTTGTCAAAAAGGGGTATATTCAGATTTGGATAACTTAATAAATAATAACAGAACTCCTAGGTTACCCACCCAGCTATGGGCCCTGACCACAGAGGTGCAAAACTACCTTGAAGTAATCCAAAAGCCAATAAATTACATTTTAATATATTTTATTTATGTTTATGCAAATTATCATATTAAGTTGCATTAAATAATTACTTAAGTTAAATAATAATTTAGAAGTAAAATTGTTATACATTTGTGCTTAGACTCCTCTAAACAATCTGTACAGGCTGGTTGTGTCCATAAATGCATGATGATCTCATAATGAGTTGGTTGATAGTTTTATGCATTAACTTCTCAGACTGCTTGAGTGTCATTTTCTGCTGGCTATTATATTATCAGGTCACCATAATGCTAAACTGTAGGACATTTTAGCTGATAATTCCTGAAAAGTGCTTACTTTTGAAATAAAAAGCAAAGAAAAAATAATTCAAGCCACAATGCTGACTGAAAAAAATATTTATATTTATATTAAGCCCCTCAGCTAGATTCTCAGACACATCACTGCTTAAAATGCAGTCACCTGACAAAAACAGTTCTAATTATTACCCCCTTGGGCTAACATTTTTCAGAGTGACTGGCTAAAATGCACTCCAGCTCATAATTTCTGTCTCTGACAGTGGAAGACATAACCTAGTTTCCTCTAATGCAAAAGTCTCTAATCTAGAGGGCAAGACCCTGCTCGGTATAACACTGAAGGGAGAAAATGCAATTTGAGCACAAGGAAATTGCACACATAGTTTGATAGTTCTACCACTCTCAGAATTTTTTTCCTCCTCGGGTTTAAATGTCTTGTTTTATTTTATACTAAATTATGACCTGGCTGAAATTGCTATGTTTTCTTTGTCATATTCTAGAAACCTCTTACTATAAAAGTGAAGGTTATACTATAGTTTCATACTTCCATTTTTTTTCAGGGGGTGGGAATGTTCACATTTTGACAGTTCAGCAGTGAAAACATTAAAAGTTACTGTGCTTGCTGCAGCAACATTTTTTTTTTCCTTTGAATAATAGCTCTTTTGTCTTGGCAAATGGGGCATATATACTGCATTAGAAAAAGGTAATTAAATTGTTTTGAAATGACGGAAGTTCAGATTTTTGACGTGGACTAATCAGTAACAATTTCATTGTTGAATCTATGAACGAACAAACTTTTATGATTGCTGGGAGAGGTGAATTAACCCCAGATTGTTCTGGTTCACTTCACAGGCAGTGGCTGAGTAATAAATACATTGTCCTGAATCTGATAAGCCAGAAGGCGAAAGATGTTCCAAGGAAGTCAGAAGTCTTGGAAAGAATGCAGCTATCGGTGTACGTTGCTGGGGAGTTTCATTAACAATTTCTATTTCCGTGAATTGGAGAGACATCACCCCTTTCCTATCGCTTTCTGCTGAAAGCTGCTGCTCACCGCCTTCCTTCCAGCTGGGAGGGCAGCCCATGGCTGTGTATGCGGCTAACACCAGGATGGCTCCTTAGCGAGCAGCCAGGGCATTGGTTTCCTCCTGGAGACTGCACATGTCACCTTCACGTCTCATGCATCTTCCATCATTTATGTGAATATATCAAGAGGCTCTGGTAGAAGCCACTAGGCTATGAAAGTGCAGTCTAACCAGTGACTGAGAACAAAGGCCGCCTTCAGCTAAGAATGATTCACTACCATGGTAAAGAATACTTTTTTTTTTCCTCCAAAATGATTTTGAATCCTAAAGATTCAATGAATAGCCTTCCATACTCAGAAAATAAAAGTGAAAGCATAGCACAGAGAGAGGATTATTTTTTAAAAAACTAATTTTGATAAACATTTACAAAATAATGGTACACAAAGGCTTAACAATGTTACAGAGTGAACTTGTAATTTCAGGAGGAAGGTTTGTCCCCCCAAATTCTCAAGCATGACATTATAACTTATCACCCCCAAATGCTCAGCTGCCATCAGAAGATCTGATCAATCTTATCACTAAATACTGGATGCCAGTTTGAACAAAATTAAAGAGAATTATTTAAAAGGTGATGTGACTATAATCTAACAGGTACTTTGAAATATCCTGTGTAGCTCATTAACTTGTTTAATCCAGTGAGTTAATAAAGAAATTCTATAGTACATCTCTAGAAAACAGAAACATCTGCCTTATTTTTCAATCATGAAATTAAAAACATCAAAATGTTTTTTGAAAGGTAATTGTTTTCTTATTACCCTATATTGTTTATGTCCTTGGGAAGCAAATAAAAATAATAAACAGGATTTGGAAATCATTTATGCTTAACTAACCCTGAGATGGAAGTAAAGCATCCATCTCTCTACCCTTGGCCTGTTTAGGAAACTCGCCTGGTCTTGACCAAGGTAACATTCAAAATGTGGGGAAGGGGTAGCCCAGAGGCACAGAATGGTCATCCTCAATGCTAATTTACGTTAAGTGCTACTGGACGATATTTTAAGGAAATTCAGTTGTCAGAGTATGGGCACATTTGGCAGTTTCCTCTAGATACTAAGAGTGTTATAAAAGGATTTACTTAAATTTAATACTGTATTTTAAAATTAAGTGTCACTAATGAATACATTCTAAATGTTGAATGCAAGAAAATAGCTCACAGTGAAGAACAAATATTTCTGAATACAATGTTCTGAAAATACTTGGATATTACACCAAGGTCAAGGATTTGGATCCTCTTACCAGTCAGCCACCAAAAAGTAAAATAAGAAAAGAAAAAAAGTTTATTTCTACATGGTTAAGTCAGGCTTGTGTTTCATAAACTTAATCATTTCTAAATATTTCCAGATATGTAAGTCTGATATTATCAGAACAATTATGAAATACTTATAATAATACTGTGTCAACAAGGTCTTTAATATTTTTTAACATGCCTTAATTAACTACTTTAAAACACATAAAATACTCAAAAGATTTAAAAAATTAACTCAACTAAAATTAATAGCCAGTCCATCCAGTACTAGTTTTATACATACTATCTATTGAGGACTTACAATGTGCTAGGCACATTTTTCTAGTGCCGTACATATGTTATTTAATTTAATCCTCAAAATAATCCAATTGAAAAGTTGCCACTATTAGATTCACTTTTATGCATGAGGCAACCAAGGCATAGCCAGGATGTGTAAGTTGTCCAAAGGTGTATAGCTGGTGAGTAGAAGAGTTGGTATAAAAACATAGGTAACCCGATATTGTGTTCTTTAGCTTTATATTTTATTATATTACCTTCTAATAGTTAATATTGATTCAAAGTATGTGAAGATATGAGACAGTTTTTAAAACTGGAAAATTCATTGATGGAAAAATAAAGATGGCTCTGTAAACCAATGACCATGGTATCGTCCCTCTACTCTCCATCACCAACCTTGAAGTTTAGTAATAGTGTGGGGAATACATTGAATCTTCATGAACTGAGCTACAAAATATGCCATTTGCACATGGAAACACTAAATAAGAAGGCACAGAAGTAAATGACTCAATTGGTCCACAGACCGTAGGTAACTTTGTATTTTTCTCTTGTGCATATTACTGAGATTTCTGTTTGAACAAGACAACATAATACATTTAATTAAAATACTGGTATACTGATATCCAGGGTAATATTATATATTAAAATTGTATATTAGGGCCGGCCCGGTGGCGCACTGGATAAGTGCGCCGCTTGTGAAGCACGGCGGCGCTCCTGCCCGAGGGTTCGGATCCCACATACAGACCGGTTCCTGCTCACTGGCTGAGCGAGGCGCGGGGGCAACGCCGAGGGTTGCAATCCTGTTGCCGGTCCCCGGTCCGGTACGGGGGCAACACTGAGGGTTGCGATCCGTTGCTGGACACGGAAAAAGACAAAAGACAAAAAAATAAAATAAAATAAAATAAAATTGTATATTAAAATAGATATTTTTAAGAAATTAAAATATGGCTTTTTTTGGAAACAATATTCACTGGAGTTTTGCTTTTTGATTAAACTAAAAAATAAATCCTCTGATAAAAATACTTTGAAAAATCTGACTTAAGATGTAATTTGAAGAATTAAAAACTGTAAATCATGAGTTTTTCAGGAAGAACTTTATTTTGACCTAAATGAAATTTAATAGTTCAGCCTATGCATTTTTAACATAACAGAAGCACCTTGGCCTCCCAGTTGGTGTCGGACAGAAAACACTTTGTGAGGAGCCTTTATCTAACAGAATTAGGCTACAGCAGTAGCCTGAGGTCTTCTTGATCTACTCCTCATTCTTTATTACCAGAAAAGATAAAAGCAGAAAAAGTGAAAGTTTCTTTTGAATGGACTATTTTCATTTATAGACTTCATAAATGTCAGAAAGTTAGTGTAGAGGCAATTCATATCCCCGATTCGATTCTTTTTTGGTAATAATATGCAGCAACTAAAATCTTGTTAAAATTTTTTGTCAAAAATGAGAAAACATGTGATTGTATTTTTTCTCACATTTGTTTTTCGGGGAAAAAGCAATTATTATTTCACCATTATAACTCATAAAATAAAACTCAATGAAATCTGTGTATACAAATCTGTGCAAATCAACAAAACAAAAATACTTGCATAAATATCCTAATAATGGAAACCAATTTCCCACAATTCCAAATTCGTGTTCTTCAGTGAGTTTTATCTTTCTTATCAGATTTAAGTGATCATACCTGGGAATATATATTTCATACATATATGTGCACATAAACGTAACAGAAAGTGGTTTGGGTTTTTAATTAATAACAATGACCGAGACCAGCAATTACTTTTTTCATTTAGCATTTTACTTCAATCTAGTACTATTTGTGTTTTCTACTTACTTCTGTATAGACCACAGTAAACATTTGGAAGGTATTATGTATGGCAAGTTTGTGTATTGCAATTTTTGAGCAATGCAAACATCCCCCTTAAATAAATGAAAACAGATCCCAGAAAGGGTATGCTTCCAACACATTCCTCAAAGATCTGAGTGCCGCTGTGCATTCTTGTTCAATTTAAACAAACTAAACTTCAGTTAGTCTCCCCTCCCCTAATGGGCACCCCCACTGGGAACATTGTTAGGTTACCACCATGGACAAGGCCTCAGTGCAGCTGGATATGTAAACAAGACCATAATCCGCATGAAAGAACTCTCAGAGTTTTGGCAGCACTCACAGTGTTGTTAACATATTGTGCCAAAGCAATAACAAAGCCATCATTTTTAAGTTTGTTCACGGATTTGTATTAATCAAGAAATTTTCCAGAAATTACTTCTAAATGAGGAAATTTCCAGAAAGTTACCATTTGGCAAGAAGGTTTCCAGATGCCTTTTTTAGTTTTTGCTTATCTGTAACATATTCTTCCCAATAAATTACAAATTTGTGGAAGTTCAGTTAAGACAGAAAACACATTGCTGCTGTGTTGGCTGGAAGGAGGCTCCCTTCAGTTCACTCCCTGCTTCATCAAAGCCTTGTTAGTACTTAGGTCATTTTTTCTGTTTAAGGAGGAGATGGCCAGTCCATCTAACTTGGCATTCTTGTGATAAATATTAGGTATTGATATATGAATCAGAAAAGCGATTATTAGATTACAGCTAGAACTGCAAACTAAGCTCTCAGGAAAAGACCAGGAAAAGGCTCTTGGACCACTGTTAAAATTTAGTTGTTGGTTTTTATTGGCATATTAGGCCATTGATTTTCTCAAATTCAAATTTTTTTCCATTTAAACTCTGTTTTCAAAACTTGCACAAAAGCAAGTCTTCTGTGAACGATTGTGACTACTCTGTGGGAAAAAAGAGGGTGAAAAAGGAGGGCATAATAATGCAATTAGAGATGAGTAGTGGGCCAAATATAAAATTTTTGTTTTTCAAAATTGTATCTTTCCTTCAATATGTATACAAGTCGTTTTTCATGTAAATTTTATATGATTAAAACATCTTGGTAAAATAAACTTTTAAAGTGTGTTAAATATTCAAAGTGCATGTGGGTGGAGGATTCACCCTTACAAAGGGCAGATGTATGGTTCCAGTGATGTTTGCTGCATGGTGGCACAGAGACTTCTGTGCTGGGAGTTGAGTATCCATAAGTGGGTTTTTCATCCATGGACATGGGAATTATGGGTTACCTCAGGAGATCAGGATCAGTCCACTCAAACTGATTCAAGTCCAACCAGCCAGCATGACCCAGGCAACACCACCACTGACTGGACAAGCACGTCTGGATTAGCTGAACGTCTCCCTGGGAGATTCAGGCTTCAAGCCAAAAGAAGTGGCTTGCCTCAGGTTTGGGTTGTATTTAATCATTTATTCATGTCCATGAAAACTTCTGAATGACATTTTCATTATAATAAAAGAAACCCTTTAATGACTTATAGTAAACAAGCTCTTTCTCCAGCTGAAGACCACCCTTAGCCTCCAAACTAATCTGATATTGAATAATTTTTCTTCGTTTCCTCCTATGGCGCATTGTTTAAAGCCCCAATGCAATATGTTTATGTCTGCCTTGTTTTAAAATTATTGTGTTTATTTCTTACCTTCCCTTTGAAAAATGTAATGTACCTGGCTTTCTCCCCAAGTATCCAATATGGTGGTTTGCACATAGTAGGTTTTGCATGAATGCTTAACTGATTTGAGAATGTTTGTTTTTGTTTATTAAACAGTAAACAAGAATCTTCCTCCAAACACATAGCACTTTGGGAGGTACTTTAACTCACTGAGACTACCAATGTTCTGCTAGGTCGATTATTGCTCCAATTGGGTTATCAATACTCCAGCAGCCTCCTAGAAGACTATTTTACTTACTTATGGCAAGATCTGTACTATGCGATAAGTAATAAGCATTACAAAGCATTAAAATACATGAAACAATAACAGAATCAGAGCTCCAATTTTAAAGTTGACAATTGCTCTTCAAGAAATAAAAAGGCTAGGTGACATCTTCATAGTCTTTCTGGGGATCACCATTCTTTCCACAAAGGACAAATGAGTATAATTTTTTCTGGGTATCTAATTATACATTATTGTGTTTTGTCTCTGACATGTTTATGCTGATTATTTTTTCTTCGTATACAATTGTTTCTTTAATGAATTTGTGTATGCTCTCTATCTTCGAATTAACTACTGTTTGAATAGTCTATTGTCATATGAGATTGGACTTATTCACCTAATTCCACAAGAAAACCTTCATCTGCTAGTCATGAACCCATGATGGGGTGGCTTTATTTATTTATCTTGTTTTTCACTTAATGGCCAAATTACATTACTCATGTGGCTATATGGGTTTAAGTCACGAAGAATAAATTTTTACAAATATTTTTAAAAATTTGGCTGAAGGTGAAGTAAAATCAATAGTTTGGAAATAACCCTCTTTTTTGTGTCAACAGAGACTTGGTTTCAGCACAAAAATCAATAAGATAAACAAATTAAAACGTTTATTTCAGCAATAGGATTAGTTATCTTTAAAACAGAATTTTTAAAATCACAACCTTGAATTTATTACACTTAATTCCTGAACAGAAGCTACTGTAGATCAAGATGGATCCTAAGGGTGAATTTAAGACACAAACTGGAAAGAAAAATAGTTGGATACATATAGCAAATGTGATCCATATTCCTCCTGCTGAATATTCTCAAACCTGTGTGGTTCAGACAGCTCTTGTTGGAGGTCCAGGGGCAGGGCTCCCTGTGAGCAGGGGAGGCCAGCAGTGATGGCAGGTTGTCTTTTAGTTGTAAATCCCAAAGCCTTTAGGGTTGCTTCTGCCATTTTAAGGTAATATCTATTATTTACTAGAAAGAGAGATAAGAAGATAAATAATTGTTGCTCACTGCCAACCAATATTAATTTAAAGAAGCTCTTTCCAGTAAACAGTAGTTTGAAAAAGCTTTGAAGTCCTCTAGTTGTTTCTTGTGTATTCAAAAAGCAGAAATGAGCCCTGAAAAGCTGAAAACTCTGACACGATGATGCCAATTAACAGAAATGACAGCAACTTACTGTCTTGAGTATTTTAGTCCACCAGATATCCAATATCCCTTCATAATTTTTAGTTAAAGGATGCTTGTGGGAGTTTTGCTTTAAAAGTGATCACTTAACCAAACAAATATTTGTCTACATACACTAACCACAATTTCAGGACAAATGTAAAAGATGGCCATTTTCCATGTTACTGATTACACTGTTTGGTGAGAGTTATAGGGGGATTCAAGAATCTAAGATGTCAGATTATTTAGGGAATTCAAAGTGGTGATTATGTATAGTAATTAGGGATAGTGGCAGGGAATGTAAACAGAAAGAGGGGATAGTTTTGGTTGACAATGGAAAAAGTGGTGCTGATGAGAAAACATACCTGCATGTGCACACCACATACACACTTTGAAAGCTCCCATTCCCTTAATCTGGCCAGTGGAAGATGAAACTTTTTCAGGCCCAGGAGGCAGAAGCCACTGAACAGATGAGTAGTTAACAGTACTAATGAGGTGGCAGCTTATCTTTTGTTTGGGGAAAGAAGGGCATCTAACTGTAGGAATTCAGAGGAAGGTTTAATTGATCCTGTTGTTCATGTTACTTATTTTTTAATCAGTGTGATAACTTGTAGAGTGATCTGGAAACACAAGGTTAAGTTCCTAATAAAGTATTTCTGTGATTACTATCCTAGCTTAATACCATGCTATTTTAATTAATTGACTGATTAATTAATACCTACTATGTGCTAGGTACTATATTTGGGCAATAATTGACCAAAACAGAGGTCTCTGCTTTTATGGAATATATGGTCTTGTAAAAAAGCAAACAATAGGGCCGGCCCGGTGGCACACTGCGATAGTGCGCCGCTTGGGAAGCGCGGCGGCGCTCCCGCCGAGGGTTTGGATCCCACATACAGACCGGTTCCCGCTCACTGGCTGAGCCAGGCACGGGAGCGACACCAAGGGTTGTGATCCCGTTGCCGGTCCCGGTCCGGTACGGGGGTGACACTGGGGGTTGCGATCCATTGCTGGACACAAAAAAAAAAAAAAAAAAAAAAAAAAAAAGCAAACAATAAACAAATAAATTATGTTTAATTATAAACTGTAATAAGTGCTAGTTTCATAACCTCTGACCTAATTCTCATAAGCTATAAAACAAGTTGTGCTTATTCTTGTGAGTGCCAAGTTCTCTTCCTCCCCATTTCTTATTATCTAACATTTAGTCAGCACTTGTGAGCTCTGTGTTAAAATGTTTCATGCATTATCTTCTTTCGTTCTCACAGTTAATTTAAGGGGTATGTATTATTGTATATACAATGTACAGTACAGTAAAATAATGCTCCCCAGGACATACTGCTAACTGGAGTAGGGACTGGATTCAATCCTAGGATTATTGGTCTGTAGAGTGTTGGCTCTTAACAGCTTTGCCACATCACCTTTCTGATTGGACGACAAGACCTTAATTCAATATGCTAATATTTCTAATTAGTTAACACTCCATCATATATATTTAAATCTATGAACATGCACAAGGAATCAATCAAGGGAAGAGAATTTCTCCACTCAAGGTCATCTTTACTATATTACTTCTCTCATCACACAGCTGGGCCTTTGAATGTTGCTATTGAAAATCACAAAATGATTCCGAATGGATCTGTACAGTCACACTTTCTAATTTCATGGCAGCTCACAATTCTTTTGCTGACTCCCGATCACATTTCCTACAGCAGCATTTCTACCCATCCTCAGCAAAAGCTTTTACTTCTGATTTGACCAAGAGTGATGTGTACAAGTGTGCGCTGTTGGGGAACCCTCTTCCTGGTTCTCTTGTTTCCGTGTTTCCTAAGAATGAACAGTATTGGAGCAGCACTTCTGGTTTGCTCTCCATTCCCTACTCTTATGCATGAGGATGAGTGATTGCACTGAGTGTTGGTACTGGTAGAATCTGACATCCACAGACCACATTCTTCTATCAGGCAGGCTGGATATTTCAGTTCATTGTTCCCTTTGCTTGCCCTTCCTCTATGTTTTCCAGAGTAGCCTATTCTCATGGTGAATGTATTATCTTTTTTCCTTCACGTGAGAACATACTGAGGATGACATAGCACAATAAAGCATCTGTTTATTTGGCATATAAAAACATAGTCAATATACATTTACATACACAGCATTTACTCTGTGGCACTTATTGAGCTAGGTTCTGAGGGGCGTATGATGATGTCTAGGACCATTCCTGAGCTCAAAGATGTAACTCACTGATTGGCAAATTAAGGCCAATAACTGTAAAATAAGCCCTATAACTATAAATGTATAATATGTATGTTTCTAACAACAAAATTTCAAATTCCAGAGAAATAAGAGGTCACTTTCAATACAGATGATCAAAAGGAGAGATCACTTTCAATGGGAAAGTCAGGAAAACATAGCAAGTTCTCTACAACCTGAATATTACAAAGTTTTTTGATCTTATATGCCACCATTTCTCCATGAAAACAGGAAATAGTGCCTTCCATGTTTTCATTAATCCTTACAATGATGCTATTAGGAGGTATGCTCATGTCCATCTTACAGACACAGGACCACCTAAGAAATTGAAGTTCTGAGAAGTTAAGTACCTGGATCAAAGTCACATAGTAACTGGGAGAATAGGAAAGCGCAAGTTTGCCTATTTTGATGTCCATATTTTTTTTCTTAAAACCAGACCACCTTCCAAACTGCCTGGTGTAGAGAAGAAACACGGAGTGCTTGAGAAGGTCAGGATTTGAGTTCTGGATTCACTATTTCCTAGATGTGTGATCTTGGACATTTCACCTCTGTACTCCTCAGATTCTTCACTTGTGAGAGTTACAGATAAAAATTCCTGCTAACTCAAGGAACTTTGGAGAAGTAAAGATGAGTTAGGTCATGTGTTTTCTAGTGTCCCAAACCAGAACATTGTTTCGGCTGAGAACTACATACGTAACCACATCCTTCTTTTCAAGAGCATGCACATAGATTGGGCTTCCTAGAACCATACTGTGAGATGGGGAGTTGTATGCCAAAGTTTTATGGGAGAGTGGTCTTGGCAGACAACCTCTAAAGAAGTAAGCAAGTCAGTACTACGCAGAGTGGGAAGCTGAATAGGAGTGCAGTCGGAAGTTAGGCCTCAGCTGATTTTAGCAGGAGCTCTGAGGTTGGATGGCCCTTCAAAGTTGACTCAAAATGAGACAGAAGAGCCTGGGACTTTATCTCCCTGAGTAAGCTAATTACTGGCTGTGGGTTGCCATTTGGGAGGGGCTGTGATGTTGTGCAGGGCAGTTTACTACAGCTGAAGACAATCTCTAGTGAGGGGTGTAGCAGTTGATATTGATATTCTCAACAGCCCGAAGTGGGTGCATCAGCCCTGAAGAGGAGATCTGGGGGGATCACTGCAGAATCCACTACAAAACAGAACACTGAGAGCCCCTCCTTCTCTGTCATGCTCTCTCAGTGCTTCCAAGTCCTTCTAACATTATAGTGCATGCCATTCATTTGGCACTTTCCTCTCCACCTAAACTGTGATTGCAGGGCTATGCCTTATATCCTTGAGTTTTCAGTGCCAAGGAGACTATAGGTAGAAGGAGCTCAATTGATTGGTGGTGTTAATGGTGATGATGATATACCATCTACACTGCTGGGTACTGAGAAATCTGAGAAAAAAAATAAGACATGCTCTGTTTTTATTTGCCAAGTATATAATCATAGATTAAAAACTAAAGGACATAAAAACATTACTATAATTAGCAAAGTAACTTACACAAAAATGCTCAACATATTTTTGCAGAGTAGATGAGTAAATGAATAAATAAGAGAACAATTAAGAGCAAAATCGTTGGCTGTGATTCTTTCTTCCTTTCTCTCTTTCTTTATTTATTAAGAATATTCATGAGATACAAAGCTAGTTGTCCCCCCTCCTGCCCATGATGTGAGGGCCAGATTCATACTGGGGGCATACCCATCACCAGAAATTACTTTTGTATCCTTTGTCCCCTCCCAATTATCCCCCAACCTCCCTCCCCTACCCCTCTCTCCTCAACTCCAATTTTTAGCCCTAGGAATGTTCCCTCCCTCTGTTGGATCATGGCACCACTGAGGTCTTTCTTTCCTTCCTTCTTTCTCTCTTAGCTCCCACGTATGAGTGAGCACATGCAGTATTTATCCCTCCGTGCTTTGCTTGTTTCACTCAAGTTTCTCCAGGTTCATCCATGTTGTTGCAAATGGGAGTATTTCATTCTTTTTTTACGGAAGAGTAGTATTCCATAGTGTATATATATATATATACCACAGTTTCCTTAACCAATCATCCATCGATGGATATTTAGGTTGGTTCCATATCTTGGCTATTGTAAACAGAGCTGCGATAAACATGGGAGTGCAGGTATCTCTTTGACGTGATGATTTCCATTTCTCTGGGTATATACTCAGAAGAGGGATTGCTAGATCATATGGAAGATCTACCTGTAGTTGTTTGAGAAACCTCCATATTGTTTTCCAAAGTGATTGTACTAATTTACAGTACCACCAACAGTGCAGTAGTGTTCCCTTCTCTCCACATCCTCGCCAGCATTTGTTATTCACCATCTTTTTGGTTATAGACAGTCTAACTGGAGTGAGGTGGTATCTCAATGTGGTTTTAATTTGCATTTCCCTGATGACTAGTGATATTGAGAATTTTTTCATATATCTGTTGGGTTGGCTGTGATTCTGAGCATGACTCAGTGTAACTTTAGAAGGAGCAACTGTGGACTGCAGGCTGGGACAGTAGAATAATTGCTTGAAGATGGTGGTCTTGAGCTGGGCCTTGAAGTATGGGAGACATGGAAATAACAGGAAGGTTGAAAGAAAATGCAGTGGGGTTGGTAAGGGAATATTTTCAGGCAAAAAAAAAAAAAAAAATCCCAGACATGAGGGCAGATTTGGGTAATCATAGGGGCATGTGAGGACATTTGCTTACTTGGCGGCAAGTATACATGCGGGTGAATTGCAGGAAGAAAGGTTCAGTAGGGGAATTGGAATAGACTGTGCAGGTCTAGAGAAGCTGACAGTGCTGAATCATAATGAAGTCTCAAGTTGGGAAGTGAAAACAGAAAAATGTATTTGAAGAAGTGCAGTGTTTGTAACGGATTGGAGGGAAAATCAATTAGAGGCAGAGAGACCAGAAAGGAGATTGTGGCAGCTTTTAAACATGAGGAATGAAAGCCTGAATAAGGGTGGTCGAAGTTGGAATGGAGCATAAAGGTGGAATTTAGGGGTTAATCTGCAAGAAGAGAAAAAGAGGAATAATAAATAATAATACACTGTTTCTCACTTTTTTTATTTTTTAAATCCAGGGATATTGCTAGAGATCAATGAAAAATGAGGTTTAAATTTCTGAAATGTTTATTATCCTGTTAAAAAATTAATGCCATTACCCACAATATCTATGATTCTAAAAACATTAAGACATACCAACACAACACAATCAGAATGACTGTTTTGATTGAACAGATGTGGCTAGTTAATTCCTAAATCAGTTCTCTTAAACAATGAGCCAGTTAGTATCTGCCTTCTGTATAACACTTCTCAGTCTACTAAGTATGTTCACATTTTAAATTAAAGTGTCCAGTTAACAATAACTCAATTTAACCAAAAACACTTAAGGCAATTGTACAGCATGTATATATACATGTCAACAAGACCAGAATTAAGTCATTCATTTCCTGACCTAATTTTGCAGTGACTTGGTCTTGAGATGGTCTGGTACAATATGACCTGGGTTGGAAGAGCATGTTTCTTGTAGGTGTAGGCATGGATGTATGATGTATATATACATCACAGTATATATTATGAGTGTGACAATTTTGGCACTATTTTAGAAATGCAAACTATATCTGACTGACTTTATTTTTGCTTTGTTTTTCATCTTTCCTATTTTAAATTGTTGCATAATTTAATGGAAACGAGACACAGGAGTCTTCTTAAACAGTGACTGTCCTGAATGCACCCTTAATTTAGGGCTGCATAAAATTCAAAATCCATTTTAAAAAATATTTTTATTCATTTTTGAATGTAAATTTCTGCACCTATTGATTAATTATATTCTTTACTTACGTTGCTGATTTATTCCATTACTATCTCTATAAAAATAACCTATGTTTAAAATCTGTTGTATGGGTGGCAAAATACAACCTTTGAGATTACTTTTTGCTCACGTGTGTTATTTCTCTTAATGCTCCCAATTTGCTTCCCATTTTATATTGTCAAGCAGATATTTTGGAAGGAAGAGCATAGTTTTCCGTCTTTACTTACTCTTCTTTTTTTTTTTAACCAATTTGTCTTCACTGTTTTTGATGTCTCTTTATGTTTTACTTTTTATAAAAGATGCCAGCCATTATATTGGGCCACTTTTTAAAATTAAACTTCTTATTTTGAGATAATTGTAGATTCACATACAGTAGTAAGAAATAATACAAAGAGTTCCTGTGTACTCTACTCATTTCCCTCAGTGGTAACGTTTTGCAAAACTGTAATGTAATATGACAACCAGGATATTGACATCGTTATAGTCAAGATATGGAACATTTTCATCACCACGAGGATTCCTCATGTTGCCCTTTTATAGCCACACACCCACTTTTGCTTGTCCCCCCCTTAACCCTGACAACCACTAACCTCATCTCTATGTCTGTAGTTTTGTCATTTCAAGAATATTATACGAATAGAATCATACAGTAGATAACCTTTTGAGATTGGCTTTTTTAAAAAATTATTCAGTATAGTGCTCTGGAGAGTCTTTCAAGCTGTCACTTGTATCAACATATTTTTTTTTCTTTTTTTTATTGCTGAATAGTATTCCATGGCGTGGATATACCAAGGTTGTTTAAGTGCATACCCTTTGAAAGACATCTGGGTTGTTTCCAGTTTTTGGCTGTTATGAATAAGGCTGTGATAAATAGTTATATGTAGGTTTTTGTGTGAACATAAGTCCTCATTTTTCTAGGACAAGTGCCCAAGAATGCAATTGCTGGATGCTATGGCAGCTGCATGTTTTTTAAGTTGCTAAACTGGTCTTTAGAGTAGCTGTACTATTTTACATTCCCACCGACAATGAATGAGTGATCCAGTTTCTCTGCATCCTTGCCAATGTTTGGTGTTTTCTCTATTTTTAAATTTTAGCTATTCTGATAAGTGTGCAGTGACATCTCATTGTGGTTTAATATGCATTTCCAAAATGGCTAGTGATGTTGAACATTTTTTCATGTGTTTATCTGCTATCTGTATATTATTTTTGGTGAAATGGCTCTTCATGTCTTTTGCCGATTTTCTAATTGGATTTTTACTATTGAGTTTTGAGAGTTCTTTATATATTTTAAATATGATTTCTTTGTTGAACATGTGGTTTTTAAATATTCTCTCCCATTCTGTAGCTTGTTTACAATCATCTTGAAAGGGTCTCTGGCACAGCAAAACTTTTTCATTTTGCCCGTTTGCTAAGTTTTCACTTTGTGAATCACACTTTTAGTGTCAAGTCTAAGAACCCTTTGCTGAACCCTAGTTCCCAAAGATTTCCTTTTGTGTTTTTTTCTACCACAGGTTAAACGTTTTGTAGTTAGAAGTTTTACATATAAGTCTGTTAGACATTTGGAATTATTTTTTGTATAAGTTGTGAGGTTTATGTCACAGTTTTTTTTTCTTTTGCCTATGGATGTGTAACTTTTCTAGCATCAATTGAAAAGTCTATCCTTTCTCCATTGCATTTGTTTTCAGCCTTTATCCAAAATCAGTTGAATTTTTATATGTGGGCTCTTTATGAGTTCTCTGTTCCGTTCCATTGATTTATGTATTTATCTCTCCACTGATACTGCACTGTCTTGATTACTGTAGCTATACAGTAAAACTTAGTATCGGGCAGAATAGGGTCTATCATTTTATCCTTTTTGCCAAGATTTTCTTAGCTTTCTAGTTTCTTTTTCTTTCCATACACATTTTAGAATAATCTTGTCTACATCTATGAAAAAATCTTGCTGGGATTTTGAAAGGAACCAATTTGGGGAGAATTGACATATTTACCATATTGGTCTTCCAATCCATGAACATGGAATGTCTCTTCATTTATTTAGATCTTTTTTCACTAGTGTTATGTCATTTTCAGCATACAAGTCCTTTACATACTTTGTTAGATTTACACCTATTTCATTGTTTGAGCAATTTTAAATAGTGTTGAATTTCTAATCATAGTGTCCACATGTTCATTACTAGCATGGAGAAATAGTTTATTTTTCTATATTTAACTTGTATCCTATGACCTTGCTGAACTCATTTATTACTTTTAGAAGTTTTTTTTTTTTTAGATTCTTTGGGATTTTCTATGTAGGCAATCATGTCTCTGCAAATAAAGACATTTTAGTTTCTTTCGTTCAAATCTATGTGCTTTTTATTTCTTTTTCTGCCTTAATGCATTGGCTAGAATTTCCAGCATTTAGTAACAGTGGTGAAAGCAGACATTGTTCCCCATATTAGGGGTAAATTGTTCAGTCTTTTACTATTAAAGATGTTTGGTGTAGGTGTTTTTGTAGATGCGCTTTATCAAATTGAGGAAGTTCCCTAGATTCCCGTTTTTCTGACAGTTTTTATGCAAATGAGTGTTCATTCTTGTTAGTTTTTATGCATTGATTGATATGATCACATGAATTTTTCTTTAGCTTGTTAATGTGATGAATCACATTGGTTGCTTTTCAGATTTTGTAGCTCTCTTGCGTCTCTGGAATGAACCCCACTTGATCCTGGTGTATAACTCCTTCTTATGTATCGCTGAATACCATTTGCTAATATTTTGTGAAGAATTATAACATTTATAGTCATGAAGAATATTAGTCCATTGTTTTGTACTGTCTTTGTATGGTTTTGGTATTAGGGTAATACTGTCTTCATACAATGAATCAAGAAGCAATTAATCCTCTTTGATTTTCTGAAAGCGATTGTGCATAATTGGAGTTAATTCTTCCTTTTACTCTCTTTTTATTCTCTTTTAGAAATATCTTTTATGTTTTAAAAAATTGTATTTTATCTTGGTAAGAACACTTAACATGAAATCTACCCTCTTCGTAATTTTTAAATGTGCAATACAGTATTTTTTACTATAGGTACAACGTTGTAGAGCAGATCTCTGTAACTTATTCATCTTTCTTAACTGAAACTTTATACCTGTTAATTAGCAACTTCTCATTCTACTCTCCCCCGTTCCCTGGCAACCACCACGCCACTCTTTGGTTCTATGAGTTTGACTGTTTTAGATTTTAGATGAGTATCCTACTATAACTGAAATTATGCAGTATTTGTCCTTCTGTGACTGGCTTATTTCACTTCCAATATGGTTCTATGAGTTTGACTGTTTTAGATTTTAGATGAGTATTCTACTATAACTGAAATTATGCAGTATTTGTCCTTCTGTGACTGGCTTATTTCACTTCCAATAATGTCCTACAGGTTCATCCATGCTGTCACAAATGACAGAATTTCCTTCTTTTTAAATGATGAATAATATTCCACTGCATGTAGATACCACATTTTCTTTATCCAATCATCTGACAATAGACATTTAGGTTGTTTCCATGTCTTGGCTATTATGTGAATAGTGCTGCAATGAACATGAGTGCTAATAATATCTCTTCCAGTTCCTGATTTCAAGTCTTTAGAATAAATACCCAGAAGTGGGATTGCTGGATCATATGGTAATTCTATTTTTGTTTTTTTCTTCGTCCCTCCATATTGTTTTTCATACAGGCTGAACCATTTCGTATTCCCACCAACAAAATACAAGGATTCCAATTTCTCCACGTCCTCACCACCAACACTTGTTATCTATTATTCTATTTATTAATTTTTTTGGAACTCCATCCTGACAGATGTGAGGTGATATCTCACTGTGGTTTTTGATTTGCATTTCCCTGATGATTAGTGATGTTGAGCACCTTTTCATATACCCACTGGCCATCGTTATGCTTTCTTTGGAGAAATGTCTACCCAAGTCCTTTGCCTATTTTTCAATTGGGTTGTTAGTTTTTTTGTTTTTTGTTTTTTGTGTTATTTTGCTGTTAGTAATAGGAGTTCTTTATATAATTTGAAAAATAAACCCTTACCAGATAAATGATTTGCAAATATTATCTCCCATTCTGTAGGTTCTCTTTTCATTCTATTGATTGTTTTCTTTTCTGTGTAGAAACTTTTTAATTTGATGTAATCCCACTTGTCTATTTTTGCTTTTCTTGTCTGTGTTTTTGGTGTTACATCTATGAATTCATTGCCAAGAACAATGTTACAAAGATTTCCCCTTATTTTCCTCCAGGGGTTTTACAGTTTCTGGTTTTATATTTAAGTTTTTAATGCATTTTGAGTTGATGTTTGTATATTGTGTAAGATAAGGGTCCAATTTTATTTTTTGTACATCGATATCCAGTTTTCCTAAAACCATTTGTTAACGAGACTGTCCTTTCCCTATTGTGTATTCTTGGCATGCTTGTCAAAGATCAATTGGCCATATCTGTATGAATTTATTTCTCAGCTCTCTACTCTGTTCTATTGGTCTATATGTCAGTCCTTATGCCAGTATCATACTGTTTTAATTACTGTAGTTTTGTAATATATTTTGAAATCAGGAGATGTGATGCCTCCAGCTTTCTTCTTGCTCAACATTACTTTGGCTATTTGGGATCTTTTGTAATTCCATATGAATTTTAGATTGTTTTTCTATTTCTGTAAAAAGTGCCATTGGGATTTTGACAGAGATTGCATTAAATCTGTAGATTGCTTTGGGTAGTATAAACATTTTAACAATATTAAGTATTACAACACATGAACAGGGGAAGTCTTTCCATTTGTTTGTGTCTCTTTAATTTCTTTCATCAGTGTTTTATAGTACTCATGTTTAACTCTTTCATCTTCTTGGTTAAGTTTTTTACTACGTATTTTATTCTTTTGGTATTATTGAAAATGGGATTGTTTTCCTAATTTCCTTTTCAGATAGTTTATTGTTAGTGTATAGAAATGCAACTTTTTTTTACATGTGATTTTGTATTCTGTAACTACTGAATTTATTAGTTCTAACAGTTTTTTCCTTTTTTTTTTTTTTTAAAAATGGAGACCTTATGGTTTTCTCTATGTAAGATCATGTCATCTGCAAAGAGAAAAAATTTTACCTCTTCCTTTTTGATTTGAATGGCTTTTATTTCTTTTTCTTGACTAATTACTGAGTTAGGAGTTCCAGTACCTTGACTAGAAGTGGTGAAATAGGTATCCTTGCCTTATTCCTGATCTTGAGAGAAAAAGCCAATTTTTCTCCATTGAGTATAATTTTAGCTGTGGGCTTTTCATATATGATCTGTATTATGTTGAGGTACTTTCCTTCTATTCCTAGTATTTTGAGAATTTTTATGATGAAAGGATGTTGAATTTTGTCAAAAGCTTTTTCTACATCTATTGAGACAATCATATGACTTTTATCCTCTATCATGTTAATGTGGTATATCACATGAATTGATTTTGAACCCTTCTTACATCCCAGGGGTAAATCTCACTTGTACATGGTGTAAAATCCTTTCAATGTACTTCTAGATTATCCAGTTTGTTGATGCATAATTATTTATAGTAGTCTCTTACGATCCTTTGTATTTTTGTTGCATCAAAATAATGTCTTCTCTTTCATTTATGATTTTTTTATTTGAGTCTTCTTTCTTTTTTCTTAGTAAGTGTAGCTAAAGATTTGTTAATTCTATTTATCTTTTAAAAAACAACTGTTTTACTAATTTTTCTGTTTTTAAAATTCTGTTTCATTTATTTCTGCTCTGATTCTTATTATTTCTTTCCTTCTTTTAAATTTGGTACTAGTTTGTTCTTCTTTTTCTAGTTTCTTATGATATAGAGATAAGTTGGTTATTTTAGATCTTTTTTTTTTAAATGTAGGTATTTATTGCTATCAACTATTCTCTTAGTACTATTTTGCTGCCTCCCATAAGCATCAGTATGCTGTATTTTTGTTTTTATTTGTCTCAAGATATTTTCTAACTTCCCTTTTGATTTTTTTTTTAACCCATTTGTTGTTCAAGAGTTTGTTAATTTCCAAATATTTGTAAATTTTCTCGTTTTCCTTCTGCTATTGATTTCTGGTTTCACTCCATCTTGGTCAGAAAAGATAATTGGTATAATTTCAGTATTCTTAAATGTGTTAAGACTTGTTTTGTTACCTAATATGTGATTTGTCCTGGAGAATGTGCCATGTGCACTTGAGAATAATGTGTAGTTTGCTGCTGTTGGATGGAATGTTCTGTGTGTGTCCCTCAGTTTCATTTGTTCTATAGTGTTGTTAAAGTCCTTTGTTTCTTCATTCGTCCTCAGTCTGGACGTACTATCCATTATTGAAACTGGGGTATCAAAGTCTTTTATTGTTATTGTATTGCTGTTTATTTGTCCCCTCAGTTCTGTCAATATTTTCTTTATGTATTTAGGTGCTCTGATGTTGTGTGCCTATATATTTATAATTTTTATATCTTCCTGGTGAATTGATTATTTTATCATTATATGTTCTTTATCTCTTGTGGCAATTTTTGACTTAAAGTCTACTTTGTCTGATATAAGTATAGTCACCCCTGTTTTCTTTTGGTTACCAATTGCATGGAATATCTTTTTCTATCCTTCCACTTTTAGCCCGTGTGTGTTCTTATATTTAAAGTGAGTTTCTTGTAGGCAGCATATAGTTGGGTCATTTAAAAAAAAATTAATTTAGTCACTCTGTTTTTTGATTGAGGAGCCTAACCCATTTACATTTAAATTAATTATTGATAGGGAAGAACTTATTATTGCCATTTTATTAAATGTTTTCTGTTAGTCTTATAGTTCTTTTCTTCATCTTTTCTTCTCTTGCTATCTCCCTTTGCATTGCCAATGTTTTGTTTTGATATGGTTTTGTTCTTCTCTCTTTTTCTTTTGTGTAACTTCTTTAGGTATTTTGTTTGTGGTTACCATGAGCCTTACATAAGATATAACAGTCTATTTTAAAGCTGGTAACAACTTAAGTTTAACAGAATACAAAAACTCAACATTTTCATTTCTATCTCATTCCAAATTTTATGTTATTGCTACAATTACATCTACTTACCTTATGTATCTATTAACATTTTTCAATTATAGTTATTTTTAATACTTTTGTCTTAACTTTTATACTACAGTTAGAAGTGATTTACTCACCAACATTACATCATTAGAGTATTCTGTTTTTGCCTGTATATTTACCTTTACTGTTGAATTTTATATTGTCTTAGGCTATCATGTTGATGTTTAGCATCCTTTCATTTAACTAAACAAACTCCCTTTAGCATTCTTATAAGGAATATCTGAGGGTTGAGGGGGGTAGTTTTTAAATTATATATTCAACTTCCTTAACAGTTATAAGACTATGCAAATTATCTTTTTCATATGAATAAGTTGTGGCAGTTTGCGTTTTATGAGGAATTGGGCTATTTTATCTAAGTTGTCAAATTTATGTCTGTTGAATTGTTCATCGTTCTTATTATTATCCTTTTGATGTTTCAGAGTTTGTAGTGATATCCCCCATTTCACTCCTGATATTGGTAATTTGCATCTTCTTTTTTTCTTTGTCAATATTATAAGAGGGTTATCAATTTTATCAAAGTTTTATAAGAAACAAGTCATTGCTCTTTTCCTATTATTTTGCTGCTTTTCAATTTCATTCATCTAGTCTTATCTTTAAGATTTCTTCCTTCTGCTTGATTTGGATTTATTTTGCTCCACATTTTCTAGGTTCTTGAAGTATTAGCTTATATTATCATTTGAGAATTTTTTCTAATATGCAAATTTAGTGCTATAAATTTCCCTCTCAGTTCTGCTTTAGCTATGCCTACAAATTATAATATGTTGTATTTTTACTGTCATTCTGTTCAGTGAAGTTTTTGACTTACCTTGGAACTTCTTCTTTGACCCATGGATTATTATGAAGCATGTGATTTAGTTTCAAAGTGTTTGTATATTTTACGGTTATCTTTCCGTTACTGATTTGTACTTTGAGTATATTATGGTGAGAGAACACACTCTAATTCTTTTTAATTTGTTGAAGTATGTTTTATAGCCCAGAATATGGTCTATCTTGGTATATAATACACAGACACTTGAAAATAATGTGTGTTCAGCTGTTATTGGGTGTAGTTTTCAACAAATGTCATCAATTAAATCCTGTTGGTTGATGGTATTGTTGAATTTTTCTATATTCTTCCTGATTTTCTGTCTAGTTCTATTGTTTCAGGAGAATGTTAGTATATCCAACTCTATTTGTGGATTTGTCTATTTCTCCTTTCAGTTTCACCAGTTTTTGCCTCACATATTTTACAGCTCTGCTGTTCAGTGCATATATATTTTTGGTGGATAAACCTTTTTTGTCATTGTATAATGTCTTTCATTGCCTCCCATAAGTTTTTTTGCTCCGAAGTCTTCTTATCTGATATTAAGTAGTCACTCCTTCTTTTCTTTGATTAATGCTGGTATAATATGTCTTTTTCAATCCTTTACTTTCAACTTATCAATATCATTATATTTTCAGGGAGTTTCATTTAGACAGCGTGTAGTATGGTCATGTTTTAAAATCCACTCTGAATCTCTGTCTTTTGATAGATGTGTTCTGACAATTTACATTTAATGTAGTCATTGATATGTTAGGGGTTAAGTCTGCTATTTTATATTTTGTTTTGTTTAGTCTCCCTTTTTTTTTTTTTTTTTGCTCTCTTCTTTTTCTTGTTTTTATGTGGGTTATTAAACATTTTTATAATTCCATTTTGATTTATCTATAGTATTTTCTAGTGTACCTCTCTGTATAGATTTTTTTTAGTGGTTGCTTTTGGTGTTATATATACATATATAATTATTACAGTATACTGGTTTCATAATTTTACCAGTTCAAATGAGATATAAAAATCTTATGTCCCATTAAGTCCCTTCCTTCCCCATTTACAACATAATTGTCTTAAGTATTTCCTCTTATATACATTTACAACCATATTAGAGGGTGTTATAATTTTTGTTTCAACTGTCAATCATAATTTAGAAAACTAAGGAGGAAATCTTGATTTAATTTTTTCCCCCTCTAGATCTCATACTGGCTTCTACTTCCACTTTGAGCCACTATTTATTGAAGTTACTCTCCTAAATTTCTTTTCCAGATCTGTAAGTCTTATTGCTTTTCCCTGTTGCCAGTGACTACTTATCAGATGAACTTATTTCAAAGCAAGTTATATCAGAGCTCTGCTCCCCTTGTTTCTGGAAGAAAATGAAATCTAATTATATTTTTATAGAAGCATAACAATGATAATGAACTCCTGAAACGTGAAAAGAAGATAATAAAGAGCATTCATAATAAGTTCAAAGAATTTTAAGACACATATTTGATGTGTACACTGATCTGTAGTGAGATCTTGACATTGCCATGTAACATTAAGATTACAAAATAAGTAAAGACAGTGTTTCCATCTCACACTAATTTTTACCAAAAGATAAGACTGAATAAAAGCCAACTGAACCTATGCCAGTCCCCAGGCATATGTACAAGGAATTGCACAGGCATGAAAGAGCAAAACTACAGTAAATAACATGATTGAAGTCGACAGATGCTTCAGGTGAGTGTGGCTTTTATGTTGAATAAAATGCAAACTAAATGTTCATTAATATGACTTCACATTTTATATTTCCAATTTATATTCTGCAATATAATTTTCATTATTTTTTTATTTTCTAAGTTATTTCTTATCTCTACTGACTATTTTATTGTGAACCTCAATACAAATTATAATTCTTACTGTTTTAAAGCAATCTGGTTTTATACATTAATGACTAATGAAAAAAAATTGGTTCAGAATTTTGTGTCCTGAAAGTTGTGTGAGACATTAATCATTAGATTGTAGAGTCTGACTAGAAAACCTCTGGGAGTTGTTCCTTCCTCTCAGGCCTTTGATATGGTAGACCTTGTCTCTTTGGAAGCACTTTTTACATTGTATCTTAATTTATTGGTATGACTTTCTGTTAGGAGAATGTGAGTTCCTGGAAGGTAGTATCAGCATCTTAAATGCTTGTTAGCTAAACTAATTTATTATTAGAAGAAATGATTTTTATTGCAAAGTTTATAACTTTTTATAAATGTTACAGGTAACTTTTTAAAATAGGCAGCGTTTTTATAAATTAAAGTGATAATTTTAGAGGAAATGAATCTGCCATAGCTAGTGACAGGAATAGCATTTTATTGTCATTTGTGAAGTGGAAATGAACTGTAATATTTATAAATCTATTAACTAATATGTATTAGACACCTACTTCAGGTTCTGCAGTCTAGTAGTCTCTGTGAAAATGGAAAAATAGTATAAAGGTTAATTCTCTCCTCTTAGGAGTCTCTACTCTAGTTGGGAAGATAAGACTAGTATGAAACAATTCAAGTAAATCTAAGCTTATATGCTGTGTGGGCCTAAACAGGTTGGTACAGACTATGCACATTGGAGGTTCAAAGTTGGTGTAGATCACAGAGGGCTGGAGGATCAGGAAAGGGTTTCTGCAGGACATGAGACTCGAGTAGGGTCCTGAACCATAGGTACAGTTTGAATAGATGGGAGAAAAGCACCCGTGGTTTTTGGAGAATGAGGAATTTCCTAAAGAGAGGGAGTTTAAATAAGAAATGCATTTTTAAATCACAGAAAAGAAAGATGATGTCTCAAGAATCACTGAAGTTTTGAGATCTATGCTTCCTCTCTGTTATATGGTAAAGACAAGCCAGATGTCTCAGAGGTACGACAAGTGGCATAAATAATACAAGAGATTCTGTGGAGAGTGGGTGGTCAATTCAAGCTGGTTTGTTCATTTTCCATTTTGGTAGTAGAAACTCAATGACTAAAGACTAACGCTTGTAAATGGGGTAGAATAATCAGAGACTTCCAAGAGAAAGAATGATCAATAGGCGGATGTACCTTAGGCCTGCGTTCCTAATTTACAAGGTGCCCAGAGTGACATAGGGCAGTTGCCCAAACTTTTAACCAGTAAACTCATTACGGAAAGAACTTCCTCTTAAGAATTTATTTATTTATTTATTTTTCCTAACCACTGCTGAATACATATACTCTGACATGGATAAATATCTTTAAATTGGGGGTGCCCAGAGTGACATAGGGCAGTTGCCCAAACTTTTAACCAGTAAACTCATTACGGAAAGAACTTCCTCTTAAGAATTTATTTATTTAATTATTTTTCCTAACCACTGCTGAATACATATACTCTGACATGGATAAATATCTTTAAATTGGAAAGATTATGCCCTTGTGTAAAGTTAATACATAAGCATTTAATTATCTAAGTCATGTCTTTTTGGTGTTTGTTTTGAATTTGGTTGAACAAATTCAATCAAATTGAATAAACTAATTGAATTTGATTTATGCAAAGTTGGCTCACAGAAAATTGTCATGTATATGTATATTGAAAGTTGATATTTTTTATCAACATAAATTGCACATAAAATAAATAATTGTACATAAAATAAATCATAATCATATATAAAATAAATAAATTGCATAAAAATATACATTTTGTATACCCCAGCAGTGCTGTTGCTCTTTCTAACACATTTCAAGGAGGAAACTCATTTTCATGTTGTGCATCTCAAGAATAACTGGGGGAAAAAGTACCCATAAACATAATTCTCTAGGCTTCCCTAGAACATGTTCTCTCTGCTCCATATGTGCTTTGAATTTTATAATTAAACTCATGCCTGGAGCAATGTTATGTGAATTTTAAAGGTTATGTCCATAGAATGCCAAAACAACCATTTAAAACATATTAGTAGAGTGAAGAATTGGCCAAGATGATTTCCAGGGTTCAATATTATCTAATTCTATGACTAGGCGACATTCTATCTAGTATGAGTGGTTTGACTTACACTCTGCTAAGTGACTACATTGACTGGCTTTCCTGACCAGGCCCCCAGTATCTTTGGGGATGCAGACACAACCTTATGTGGAACAGCAGCCCCCTATAAAGACAAGTTCTGGTAATTCTGGCAGCAGAGCAACAAGAGAGGCAGCTGTCCCACTGCCATTTATCTGTGGAACACATGTTTGCATACAAAATTTGTAAACTACTTTATGCTTGGAACTTGTTTTGTCTGCAACTTTTTGGGAACAAGAGAACTTTTATCACCAAGTTCAGAATGGTCTTGAATTTTATGGCTTCGATATGTATCCAGATTTGTGTCAGCTAGATTTCACTTTGGTCGTGTTGGCAACACATGACTTTCTGGTTCTGAGACAGACTAATTAGAAGGTGCATAGTCATCAAATAGCTAACCACACATTTTAGGGAGTTCGGTGTAAATAGATTAAAATCATATGAACTAAATTTACTGAAAAATACACGTGAATTTAAAAATTAATGAAAAAAATCAGTGCCAAAATGACCTGTTCCTTTTCTCAAAACCAAAAATCCTTAAGACATTATTTACTGAACTTAAAACTGTAGACTTGTCATATTCTATTTGAAAGAAAAAAAGCTCAAGATGGCAAAGCACTGAACAGAAAAGTATTTTAACCAAAAAACTATGACAAAATTCTATTTTAGAAGACTGTGCTTTTCTTAGATTATGAAAGCTATCTCTATTACCTAAAGATATAAAATTTCCCACCTAGAATCAGAGCAGAGCATGTAGTCTCGGGGCTGAAGGACCTTGAAGGTTGTTCAGTCATGCACCCTACCCTGGGCTTGACTTCCTGCCATGTGACTGGCAGCTTGTGCTTGGACTATGTCCATGACAGGTAGAGCTCTGTTTCTTTCATTTCCCATTTAATGGAATATTAGAAAGAAAACAGTCTCTCTGGAGCTTCCACAATTGGCGTTTACCTCTCAAGACTATACAGTTCTGGTTTAATTCTTTTTTTTTTTTTCAGAGCAGTTTGTTTTGGTTTTTAGTTATTGTATTTGCAAGAGCAGAAACTCACAAATGTTGACTTAGGAATAAGGGTGTTTATTATAAGGATCTACATGGAATGGAACCGAAAGAAAGAAGCTAGCAGGAATAGAGCCAGATGTCCAGGATTTCATTCTCTTTCTCTCTCTGTCTCTCTTTCAACGCCTTGGCTGCTCTATGAAGTTTGCTGTTTTCTTCTCTTAGCAGCTGAACGTTCTCTGCTTACAAAGAGTCTTGCTCCCTCATCATTTTAGTTTACACATGGCCTCTGTTTGCCAAGGGCCAACTTCATCTGCAGACCTCCTTTCAGCTTTTGCTTCTTTTGCTACTAGTTTAGTCTTTCTGTGTATTGAAAAGATACCTATCAACATGGTGCAGTGATGCACCATGTGCAGCATGGAGCCAGATTTACTAGGGTCCAATCCCAGATCCACCATTTACTAGACGTGTCACCTAAAAACGATGTGTTTACACTGTCTTTATGACAGTTTTCATCTGTAAGTTAAGAATATTAAAAGCACTTACTTCAGAGGATTGTTGGGAGACTTAAAGGAAACACTCTTTATTTGAAATACTTTGGGTCAGATGTGTTTTGGGATTTAGAACTTCTTGAATTTTAGAAGGGCAATATGGTATATGCATCTTATATTTACTATATAAAATTATCATATGCCATACCATATATCATATGCGATTAATTTTATATTTATGTACTATACCATACATTACTTAATACCCCAATGGAATCGAGGGAATCAATCAGTAATCAAGCATTAACACTTCCCGCAGCTAAAAATCAGATCAGATTTTGCTGCCAAACGAGTTTGGCCAAGTTTTGCTGCCAATTGAGTTACAAAATACTTGGTTTTCAAAGGATTTTAGATTTTAGAATTATGATTAAGGGACCATGGACCTGTAATGCAACACAAAAAGTTTCTGCTATATAGCAAGTGCTAGGTAGGTTTGGTGCTGATTCATTGTTCTCCATCCAACTTGATTAAAAAGTCAATTCAGGAGGAAGGGGCCAGGCTTAAATATCTCCAAAATCATGGTACAAAATAACCTCCAATTTTTAAAGTTTGGAAATGCCATGTCTTTTACACTAATAATTTTGTCTCAATAGAAAATACCAATAAACATGGGAATTTAGCAAATCATCCTTTGAGCAGGTAAAAATCTAGTTCTATTTTGTCAGGCAGAAACATCTACACATCTATTATACTGAATGATGACAGCTTATCAAATATTGATATAACAGCCAAAAAATTAGGAATGCATTTATCCTACTTTTTATTTTATTCTGTGTTTGAATCACTCAATGGCAATGATGTATTCCTCAGAAAATATGAAATCTTCTTCAGGCTGGCTGACTTCTTAGCCAAACCAATCAGTCTTATGTAGCAGTGGTAAAGATCAGCAGTTCTTTGGGTTTCCTCAGCTTTGATAGATTCAATAGGCTACATTTGTCTTGGAAATTTGAGTTCTAGGGTAGAAACAGAATTGATATTTGTCTTATTAAGCTTTAGAAAAAATATTTTTAAAAACCCTCTCAAAGATAAAATGTAGGAAATCCTTTATAAATTAAAATATTGAGACTGTATCTGCCTCTGTTGGATGAGTTAGTACAGCGTGGATTTCCTTTCTAACCCTTCCCTGCTTAGACCATTGCTTTTCCTGCTAATTAATTTTATTAAAGGCTTTGGATGATCAAACAGCACTTATGTAAAAATCCCACTATTTAAGCACTGTAACAACAAAGTTAAAATTCTTTGCACCAACCATGTGCTCCAGTGATTATGGGCAAGAAAGGCCCTAATCACTGGGGCAAACAAAGCAGCCATGATTAGGGGCAAGAAAGGCCAGGTTGTCAAAAGCAAATTTGGATCTCCTTCCTCCTTTACAGTAAGCATACAGAGGCTGACCTCCTCCACCCCAGCAAACATTTTGCCTCTCCTTATGTCCCTGTTACTCTGTACACCTTCAGAGTGGAAGCTTTAAGAAGAGGGCCTTCCCCTCCGCTCCCCCATCTGCACCATCCTTTTGTGGCCACTGTCAGCGGCTCCTTGGGTGGTTTCCTTTTCTAGCATCTCTGTCCAGCTTAAACCTGAGGTTGCCTCAATTAGACCTATTCAGAGCCTGACTCACACCTTGGGAAAATTTCTTACTTTTTTATTTCTGTTGCTAAAATGCCTTCAGGCATCAGATCATCATTTCTGAACTTCTGGCCTCTTATTTATTTTATTATTTATGCAATGTCAATCTTCTTTTTTATTTTCTGGTGTACACACCAGTATTGTGTGTCTCTATATCATAATGATTATAATATGTGTGTGTGTACACACCAGTATTGTGTGTCTCTATATCATAATGATTATATTGTATCTATATATATTAATCTGTCTTAGCTGGGGCTGCCATAACAAAATACCACAGACGGGTGGCTTAAATAACAGAGATTTATTTTCTCACAGTTCTGGAGGATAGAAGTCCATGATCGGGGTGCCAGAATAATTGGGTCTGGTGAAGGCTCTCTTCCTGGCTTGTCGATGGCTGCATTCTCACTGTGTGCCCATATGACCTCTTCTTTGTGTGTGTTTGTTCTGGGAGAGAGAGAGAGAGAGCATGTAAACTCTTTGGTGTTTATTTTATAAGGGCACTAATCCCATGATGAGGGCCCACACTTATAACCTCATCTAAATCTAATTACTTCTCAAAGGCCCAATCTTCAAATAATATCACATTGGGGGTTAGGGCTTCAACATATGAATCTGGGGGGGGGCACAAACATTCAGTCTCTATACTTGTGTGTGTGTGTGTGCATATGTGTGTGTGTGCATATGTGTGTGTGTGTGTGTGTGTGCTAAGCCTGTAGTATTTCATCTAAATTGAGGGCAAAGCCATAAATACAAACATTCAGTCTCTATACTTGTGTGTGTGTGTGTGTGTGCATATGTGTGTGTGTGTGTGTGCTAAGCCTGTAGTATTTCATCTAAATTGAGGGCAAAGCCATAAATATTTGTGACAGGATAATAATAATTTTCTTCAAAAAATCCTGATAAAATCAAATATGTTTTGAGAAGCTATCAGTCTCTTACCAAGTCAACAGAAAAAGTTCAAACACAAATTTAAAACCATTAGAGGAATGCAATATATAATAATAACAAAGTCAAAGGTAAACACAAAAAATTCCCAAGTACCACATATTATTTGAATCAGTTTCAGTTTTTAATAATTCCCACAGGGAGTGCCCGAATGAGACAATACTACACATGTGAAACAGTTTTGTAAAGGCACAAAGTCTTTGAAACGTGTTTTTATTGTTTGCACTGCTGACTTCTATTTTGTCGTTACATACCTTGGCCCAGATTCTCATCCCTCAGGGCCAGGAGACCAGATTAACAGCAGTCTCCAGTGGGAAGGCCTCTGGGGACTCTGGGGGTGTGGAGAGGCCGGCTGCTGTGCCCAAGCTGGGAGGTTGCATCTGTGACTTCTGGTTGCCTCTGATTCCCACAGCCTATGGACAGGAAGTCTGAGCACAGCCCACTGGATTACTCCAGACACTCTTATGAAGTCCCTCAGAGAGACAGCTAGTTGGCATGCTGCGAGGCCACGTCGGAGGAGAGGGGAGCCTGCAACCAGGGTGCAAGCCAGAGAATCAAACACCATCAGCCTTTGTGACTATCTATTATAAAAAGTAAATGGAAGTTTACAGAATGAGGGGATATTTATTCTCTTACTGAAACTTCATACTATTTTGCATGACATCTGATAACCTTTCTATACTATCATCTATTTCTATATAACATTGTAATTAAGAGCATAGGCTGTGCAGCCAGCAGAGCTGGACTGAGTCTTGATTCTGCCTCTTACTAGCTGTGTGGTTTGGGGCAAATTACTTTACATCTCTGGGCTTGTTTGCTCATTTATTATGTAGTACCTACATAATATTGTCAGAGTCAGGATCAAATGAGATAATGCATGGAAAACACCTAGCCCAGTGCCTGGGCACATAGTCAAGTACTCTATAAATATTAACTACTCTTTATTTTACTGTGGCTGCTATTATTGCTCCTGCCTGAGTTTGAATCCTGGCTCTGCCACTTACTGTGTGACTTTGGGAATGTTTCTTAACCAACCTCTCTGTGCTTCATTTTCCTCATCTGTAAAATGAGGATAATAATATTGCCTATCACATAATTATTGAGGATTAAATAAGTAGACATCTATTAAGTCCTTGGGAAAAACACTTTACATAGTGCTACATAAAGCTATATTAAGTAATTGAATTAAAATTATCAATTTAAGAAAAAATCCTCCTTCTCTTTACCCATGAAATTTAAAACCAAAAATTTAAGTTCTAATAAAATATATTTTTCAAGGTCATCAAAACATCCAGTTAACTGTGCTTCAATTAAAATCAGGTTATATTATCTTATAAATCTTAGAAAAACTTTAATAATAAAACAGCCTCAGTTTTTAAAACATGAAAATATTGCATTTAATTCATAGAGTTGAGATTTTCATAAATATTAACCTATGTCTTAACACTTCTACTGCATAAAGTTTGCAGGCAAACCTTGAGGCAATCAAAAGACTTGCCTCAGCAAAATCTAAAATAATAATAAAAAGGGACATTGGATTGTGAGAGCTGACTACATATACTGAAAACAGAATTATGTAAATTGATATTCAAGCTTCAGGAAGTGAAGGCACAATATTCACAGATTAAAATCTCCCTTTTTTACCCTAGTGAAGGAAACATGAAGTGTAGGTTAATCGGGGTGACTCTAGCTCCCTCCATGGCTGGATGAGGAGAGGCTAGTAGCTGGGATATGGTTAAAGAAGGTATATTCTTAGGGCAGAGGATCCTAACTGTTCTTTAAATCTCGTGTAATCTGTAGATGATTTCCCCGGAACAATACAACTTTTTTTCTTCCTTTTTTTCAGGGAGATTACAAGACTTCATAGACCCCAGGTTGAGAACCCGCAGTTGAACGTCTTAGAGAAGACATGGGCTCCCCACTTTGGAAGGAGTTCAGAGTCTGGAATCAGGAGATTGGGCTCTTCTGGGATCTCTAGAACTTTTTATTGTCCCTGTGGAAGTGTGACAAGTCACTCTTAAATGGCAACACCCAAGCTTCCTGATGGTAGACATGCAGGTCTGTGACAGTTGCGTGTATACACACAAGCATATATGTAGCAGGATAAGGAACTAACTAACTTCTGTGCACTCAATATGAAATAACCTACATCACTTTGTCCTTGTAACCCTTTGAAGTAGAATTTTTTTCTTTTTTTCCATGGCTTGCAGAGGAGAAAGTTGAGACTTAAAAAGGGTAGGTAGCATACCCAAAGTTGCACTGTGGAGCCAGAGTTTGAGTCTCAGGCCCGTCTGGCCCCAGCACCCTACTCTTGTTTCCACATGGGAAAAAGGGAAATTTTCTTCTCCATTCCTAGAAATATCCTCTGAAGATCTTCATCTCAGTGAAGAAAGGAATTCCAACCAGAGGAATTTGTATTTATTTTTATTACTTTAATAAATCATTTTGGAGGGGATTATTTTCTTCTACCTTTTTGTATATAGAATTTTATTCTTGCAACCTTTTGTTCTCTTTATGATAAATAACAATCCCAACTTGCATTTATTTGATAACTTTCTTTTAAGAAACTAAGTGAATATAACTCTTAACAATTCTAAAATTGTTTAGTAACTTGAAAGTATTTGAAAATGTTGAAGTCAAATCATATCTCCCAATGATTTTTCCTATTAAAGAAATGTTTTTACATTTGTGTTTAATCAATTAGTCAATTGATCAATGAACATATATTGAGAACCTACTATATGCCAGATATTATGCTAATTTTTTTAAAAAGTTCCAATTCTACCTTTCAATCAAATTTTAAATTAGCTGGACTTTTTATGAACAGCAAGATTCTGAACACAGGGTATGCCAAGAATTACAGATTGGGCTAACAGATAACCTTTGAAAGCCACTGTGCTGGTTCTTATCAGCCCTTTAGATCTATTCTCTGCCCTTCTTCCTCCTGTCCTGTTTTTTGGGGACTGTGTGTGAGAAGATGAGAGTTCTGGTCTCTGCATATTGATCCTCCTGGCATCTCTTGCTTTCTGTCTCTGGTTGTATTTGGTGGACCAGCAGGAAAGCAGAGGGTGGGAGGAGAGAGAACCCATTGCATTTATCCCTCCTCTCCCTCCCTTGCCACGGTCTGGCAGGGGTGAATTCCTCTCGTGCTTTGCATCTGTTGTGGGTGCCTCTTTTGCAGTTCCACTCTCTCCAGGCTCTATAACATTGTTTTGATGACTTGCCCTGAGCTGGTACTGGCTTCCCACTGTTGCTAGTCCCTGCACGCCTCGCCATTGCTTATTGGTTGCTTTAGCTTTGCCCACACCCCTGTAAATAGTCCTTTATTTTGAATGTGCCATCTGTTTCCTTTAGCATCCTGACTGATACTGCCAATTAGTCTGTGCCAAGCACTACGCTGTAACTTCTACATGAATTATCTCATATAATACAAAGCCACCCCATGTGGTAGTTTCTGATATTATTCTTATTTTTAAAAAATGGTTCAAGAGGAGATTTAGAGAGAGTAACTGCCCAAGGAAACACAGCTTGAAAGTGGAGGGCCAGGATTCAAACCCAGGCCATCCGATTCTAGAGCCCCCTTTTAACTATGCCTGCTGCATGTCTCTGGTCGGGTTCTCTGGGAGGCAGACTCTGGGATGAAAGTTTGCAGGCAGGCAGCATCTTGGGGATAGTGCTCTCAGGATCTACACCTGTGGGAGAGTGAAGGCAGCCTGATGTGTAGAAGGAGATGAGCTGCAATGCAGTGGCCACGAAAGCCAAAGTTGATCCCATGAGGAGCTCTGGAGCTGGGAAGGCTCCCAAACAGGTGAAGGGAGCTAGGCTCTATAGTGCTCTCAGGATCTACACCTGTGGGAGAGTGAAGGCAGCCTGATGTGTAGAAGGAGATGAGCTGCAATGCAGTGGCCACGAAAGCCAAAGCTGATCCCATGAGGAGCTCTGGAGCTGGGAAGGCTCCCAAACAGGTGAAGGGAGCTAGGCTCTTATTCCCCAATATTGACCAGTCACTCAATGCAGGGCTTTAAGCATGGGCTTTCTTCAGCGGAAGAAAGTCCTGAAGAGAGATTCTGCTGAGAGAGGTGACTGCCAACCCTCTCAGCAACTGGGGGATAAGGGCCTAGTCCTGGAGGGTGGGTCTGTGCAGAGCCCCATGGAATCACTACACTGAAGCACATGCAGAAGCTACAAGTTAGCAGCTGCTCAGCTCATGGGGTGTCTCTGGAAATTTGTATTAGGCAACACTTGAAGTAAGGGCCTAGTCCTGGAGGGTGGGTCTGTGCAGAGCCCCATGGAATCACTACACTGAAGCACATGCAGAAGCTACGAGTTAGCAGCTGCTCAGCTCATGGGGTGTCTCTGGAAATTTGTATTAGGCAACACTTGAAGTAGGAGCTAAGAGACCTGGATTCTAGTTCCTGCTCTGTCATCGACTATCTATGTGCCTTTGTTCCGATTACTCAGTGTTTCTGGATCCCAGTTTCTTATTCATAAATTGAGGAGCTTTGATAGATGGCCTCTGAAGTTACTTTCAGCTGTAAAGTTCTATGTTTCTCTTAATTTACTAGCTTTCTAAAAGCCAGAAATAGCAAAAGTAAACATGCTGGAATGCTTTTTAAGTAATGCTGGAGATTATTTCTTGCAACCTCCGGTTAGTGACTTTCTCAAGCTCTCTCAATAAATCATGATCAACCTCATGAAAATTCACACAGCCCCAGTATCACCCAGTGTTCTCTGAAGAGCAGAGATGCTCCTTTACTCTCCAGAATGTCTTTATTTGGTATATATGAGATTTTAAAATGCTAGACACTTCTCATTCTTTCTGAGCATAGCTCACACAGATGTTTTATTTTAAGAACTGTTTTGAAATAATTGCTTTTACAGGGTCATTGTTATAGTTTTGAACAGACATGGTCTTAATTAGGGAAGATATATCTTGATCAAAGCAAGAAGGAATGGAAAATGCCCTTAGCTTGGGATGATGAACTAAAACTGATTCTCAAAATATAGAAAGCCCAGAGAAACAAGCAAACAAACAGATGAACAACAACTAGACAACAAAAAAGGGAATGGAGGTATTAATAACAAAAAATATTATAAATTTTAATTAAAACTAACATAAATATATCTTTACAACAGAGTAAAAGCTGAAATACTGAACCGAGTAAATATAAAAATCTCTCAAGATTGATTTTCCTGAGCTGTGGCAAATGATTCAATGAAAATGGAAAATAACTATTATTGTCAGTCATGTATAGCCCTGGCTGTATGATTTCCCAATGTAAGCCTTATGGTCGAAGCTGCTTGAACCATAAATAAATAAATAGACGTACCTTCACTCTGGCTTCCTTACCTGACTCTCATTAAACCCTATCAGCAACTGTAGAGGGCCAAAGAAGCAATTTCAATAAATATTTCATTACACGGGAACACATTTGCTGGTATTTCAAATAAATAAGTACATTTTCTCACTCAGTGGACACTAGAAGGGAAAACTCTCCAGTTTCCATTTTCAGACTTTCTTTTACTTTCTGAGGAGGTCAGTCATTTTCGTTTTCCAGTGTACAACTCGATTATTTATTGGGGGAAAATGTTTTAAACCAGAAAAAGGAAAAAAAAAATCCAACCAAATAATTTATTGAAGACTGTCTCCTGGCAGATTAATCCCTACCACTTGGCCAGGGCTCATTCCAGAGTGATCAGACTGGTCAAGCTTAAATTGTATGTCCACAAGAAGTTGCATAAATAACCCCAAATACTGTGAACCTCTTTGCACTCGGTCATCTCCGTGACCTTCAAAGAAAATGTCAGAAAGGTAGTAAGAAAAAATATAGCCTGAGATGCTTTAGTTATGGTATTTTCTAATAAATAACAACCTTTTTGGCTCCTTTCATCTAAACACATTTATCAGTTAAGACACATATGCTTCTTCTAGGTAAGTGAGTAGAAATATGGCCCTTTTCCTTGTACGTAACCTGGAAATACAATTCAAAGTATTCCAAGCCATGCTTAGGAGCTATATTCGGGGCCAGAGTTAACTCTTTAGTTAACTCTTAAGTCTTATTTTATTTTCTTAGTTTTATTAACCCGAACATTGCCATGAACTATGGTGCATTTTTAACTGTCTCCTTCAGAAAGAGACCGTGTGTGGGAAATGGTTGAAGGAGAGATTTTCTGAAAAGCTCCGGCTTCCATCCTGCTTATGCAAAGCATGGGCCCTGATTTACAGCTAGAGAGAGATAAGAACTGTCCCTGTTAGAGACTGTGCCTGATCACTTTTTGGTCAGCAATTTCAATCCAAAACTGAAGTCATATTCTTGGCCAAACTCTTTTCCACCCTCAGATTTTCAATTTTGACTGGAGACAACACCAACATTCAAGTTTCCCAGGCTAGAAACCATAAAGTTATCTTAACCCTTCTTTCTAATTCCCTTTAGCTGATATCTTTTTGCTGTTGATTCTCAATATATTCCTCAGAACAATCATTTCTCCTTTTTAATAAAAAAAAGTGATGCCTTTAGAATGGGAAACTTGGGATTCTAGCATCCCAGCTCTTGTCATTACTATTTATAGGACCTGACAATTGACTAAAAGTTTTTGTGTCTTCACCTGAAAGGTGGGGAACAGTCATATCTGTTTTGACCTCACAGAGATGTTTTCATTATGAAATGAATTAATGTAAATTGTTTATTACTCCAATTTATGTGGTAGAAAGAGGCAGGGATAACCTAATAAGATTGTTTCAGGCACCAGAACATGAAACTTCTGCTCTCTGCATACCATCCACTCCCATGCCTTTGCCAGAAGGTGTAGGGTGGCCAGCTTGTTGTCACTTACTGCAGGTATCCCACCCTGATCACCATGACGATTAAGCCCTCTAGGAGCTGCTTATCACATTGCTTACCCCTGGACCACGAGGAAAGGCAGACAACACCTCAAACCATCACTGCTAAATGATCCTTCCAGGCTGCAGCTGAGTCAGGTTGTGCCAAAGTATCCTTCAGGAGACCATAGAGGCTAAATCCCTGCTTCCTCACATCTGGGTTTTCCTCAACTGCCTACTGGACATATACTTGATAGGCATAAAACTGTACTTAATATTTCCTACTCTCAATTGGTCTTTTCCAGTGTCCCCCATTTCAGTGAACAGCACTACCATTCATTCAGCTGCCCAAGGCTGCAATCTGGGGTCGTCCTCCCTCTCTCCAATAATTAAACACCAGAGTTCTTGTGTCTACCACCTAAATAAATTTTAATTCTGTTCATTTTTCTTCATCTTCATTGCCACCTACCCCGTTTCAAGGCATCATTATCCCTCACCTGAATTACCACCACAGCTTTCTAAACTGATTTCCCCACCTCCTTCAATTCTGTCTCCACATTCTAGCCAGGCTTATTGTCCTAAAATGCAAATCTGACCATATCATGACTCTGCTTAAAATGTTTCCAATGACTTCCAATTGCCTTCGAGATACTGGCCAAATTCCAGTAATCCTATAAGGTTAAATTTCTGCTATTAATTCCAGTTTCCCTCTCCCCACTCACACTATGTCTGAACAGCTTATAAACTTGAGTAATTATTTTTAGTTTCAAGAATGTGCCAGAGAGCACCTTCTTGACTTTGCATTGCGAGTCCTTCTGACTTGGACTACTTTCCTCTGCCTTGTTGCCTTGCTAATGCCTAGTCATTCTTTGGATTTCACTGAGATGTTGCTTCTTCTTGACAGCTTCCCCTGATTAACCAAGTTCTAAGAACACCCTGTACTTCTTCTAGAATAACACTCATTGTTTGGTACTTGTCTGCATTTTTTGGTACTTGTCTGCTTACTTGCCTATGTCCCTCACTAGCATTCCACAAAGGCAGGGATTTTGTTTGGTTGATTTACCACTATATTCCTGGTATTTGGCACAGTGCTTAGCACATATAAAACTCTCAAGTATAGTAAATAAATAAATGAAGGAAATAAATGGCAACTTTATTCTTCTGGGGAAACAGAGTGATATTGTTAAAAAACTACCAGGTATCAGAAGTCCCATATTCCAGTCCCTCTTCCCAATGTGTGATTACGGATGTCACCAAATCTATCGATAGGATGGAATAATAATACCTCTCTCAGATTACTTTAAGAGTTGTTTTAATAATAGTGAGTGGTATCAGAAGTCCCATATTCCAGTCCCTCTTCCCAATGTGTGATTACGGATGTCACCAAATCTATTGATAGGATGGAATAATAATACCTCTCTCAGATTACTTTAAGAGTTGTTTTAATAATAGTGAGAAAATTCCCATGAAAGATCAACGTAAAATGTAAAATTCCCTATAGATAAAAAGACGTCATTATCACAGTGGTCATGCCTTCATTGGCATATGCATGTGCATGTTAAATGTTTTAGACCCACTCTTTGAATTTAGCCATTTAAAAAATTTTGTACTATGTGCATCAGTTAGCTATTGCTGTGTAACAACCTTTTCCAAAAACTTAATGACTTTATTTATTTATTTATTTTTTCCTTTTTGTCTTTTTTTTACTGACCGGTAACGGGATCGCAACCCTCAGTGTTGCGTCCACACCGCGCTCAGCCAGCGAGCGGGAACCGGTCTCCACATGGGATCCGAACCCCTGGCGGGAGCGCCGCCACGCTCCCAAGCGGCGCACTCTCCAGCGTGCCACCGGGCCGGCCCAGGAATTGTTTTCTTAATATCATATTTAGAATATTTAGTGCTTGTGTTTATTTAGCTCATGATTCTGCAGGTTGGCAATTTAGGCTGGGTTCAACCAGGCTATTGGTTTTGGCTGGGCTCTGTGGCCAGCTATCTGGTCAGCTGGGGGCTGGTTGGTCCAGGACAGTTTCAGCAGGACAGCTTGGCCCTGCTCCATGTGTCCTCTTATCCTCCAGCAGGTTAACATGGGCTTGTTCACGTAGAGGAGACAGGGCTCCCTCCATAAGAGTAAATGGAAGAGTAGGACCTCTTGAAGTCTAGGCTTGGAACTGGCACAATATAACTTCATTGTGTTTAATTAGATATAGTAAGTTTAAAGTCAACCCATTTAAAAAGGTAGGGAAAAATATTCCACCTCTTGGTTGGAAAACCTCCAAAGACATATTATAAAGAGGTGTGGATACAGCGAGGGAAATAATTGTAAAATTTTGAAAACAATCTAGCACACTCTGTAAGCATCATCTTTTAATTATTTACCAAGTCACAGATCTGACCATGTTACTTATTAATCTGAAATTATTCAGTGACTCTCCATTGCCTGTAAGATAAAAGTTCAAGCTCATAGCAAAGACATCCATGAACTTCTCACATTGGCCTTGTCTGCCTGTTCCTCTATGCTTTAGGAATAGAACATTCCTTACAATCCCTACAAACCGATTGTGCTGTTTCTGGCCTCTGCATTTCATGCTGCTCCCTTTTTCTGGAGAGCCCCTCCTACCTTTCTTTGCCTGAATAATCTTACTCTTAATAATAAAAACAATACCACTTATATATGCCAGGCATTGACTGTTCTAAACACTTTATGTATATACATATGTTATCCCTATGAAGGAGGTACTATTTTTTATCTTTCTTACAGACAAGGAAACTGGGTCACTGAGAAGTTAAGTAACTTGTCCAGAGTCACTCAGCTGGAATTCTGTTTCCAGAGTCGGGATCTGGAGTTTGTGCATTTGACCTCCAGGGCCTTCTCCCTCTTAAGACAACTCAGTTTGGTCTGTGCCCACATGTATCTTGACATTTTCCATGTTCAATTATCTATTTCAGTGTCCGATGCTCCTTGAGTTATGAGCTCCTTAAGAGAACAGAACATGTCTAACCTCTGTAACCACCAAATCTAGCACAGAATCACGTCTGTGTTGCCCTCTCCACACTTACCAAGATGCGTCTTTTACACCATCACAAATCTCTGCTTCTTCTTGGAGGAAAAAATCACAGCAAAGACTATTAGTCCTCACAGCATCTCCAAGAAAGAATTGATGAGTGGGAAGCTCTACCTCATTTTGCAAACAGGAAATTTAGGCATGTGGAGATGAAATCACCCAGTGCTGTGCCAGGATTCTTTTTTTGGGTGTTCTGATTCCTAGTTTTGTGTTCTATCTACCAAAAAGTGGTATTTGTCTATGAAGTGCAGCTGATGGTTGCTTAATTTTCCCCAGAACAAACTTAAAAAACATAACAATTAAATTAAATAACCCAAGAGGGACATTGCCTTCTATTGTAAAGTTCTGGGGGAACAAACTTTTGGGGAAACTTTTTTCCCCTGGGTGTAGTGCTTTCTTCTCTTTCAGCAGAATGTATTGTGTCTGATGGAGCAAAAAATTGTTTTTAAGAAACCCTGCACCAATCTGTCTGCCCCAGCTCAGACACATGCTCGCACAGAAAATTAAATTCACAGAAATGAGAGAAAATCAAGAGAACCAAAGGAGCATGTCTTCTGTTTCCCAGAATCATTCTCTAGTGTATTTAGTGGCCTGTTGGGTGACAGGGTGATGAAGGAAAAGGATTGGTTAAATGCAACTATTTTTTCATGTCTTTTTGCTTATTTCATCAAAGTGCTAAGAAAAAGTAACCATTATGCACATTTCACCTACTTGATTTTAATCTGTAAGAACCTTTATTAGAACCTAGACAGTTAAAGCAGTTTTCTTTTTCTTTTTTTTTTTTTTTTCCAGCTTGAGTTTCATGACTAGTATTTGCTTCATTAACAGCAGTAACTTCTTGGGTATAAAGCTTGCTTGAAATGGTAAGTACTAAGAGAAAGTGGAGAGAAGGAGAAATAAAAGAAGAGGCTTAAGGAATAGTGCCATTCAAACACACTCATGGGAAAGAGAATCGACTGGATGATCTCTCTAGACATTTAAAATGTTTTTCCTCCTAAAGTTTCTTGGCAGTTAACTTAAATGCTATTATTTCCTAAATCATAATCTTTAAATCTCCTTATAATCAGCTATCACACACATATTATTTTGATCATGCCTTAGGATTTTTATGCGTATAAAAATTTGTTTTTTGTTGTTTTTGTTTCATAGTGATTTCTCAATTTTATATGCTTCCTTGGACTTTATCTCTCCAAATTTCACTTGCCAATATAACCATTCATTTGAATACTTGGTTATAAGCTTTCTGTGAGAGGAACTTTGGCACATCTTATAAACCATACACTTAATAAATGTTAGATGAGGATAATGAAAATGCTGCTGTAGATGCTGACCTTTCCTAATACTCTATTTTCCTTGAAATGCTGGTATTGCCTTGGTGACTCAAAACATTCCTTTTTATTTTTATTTTTTATCTTTTTTGCTATCTCTAAAGGACAAAACACCGTCCAGATTTTGTTATTTTCTACTCCTGAATTAGGAGTTTGAGAAACTAGAAGCCAAGTCCCTCCGGTCATTGTGCACAATCACGAAGCTACATATGAACTGGCAATTAAGACTCGCCAACTCCTCAACACTGTCTTGGATTCTTCCGCCCGATCTCTTCTCACCTCTATTCTCAGAATGGCTGGTTTGTTATGAAACTAATTCTTTTCTAGGCCAAGTTTCCTTTGAGCAGGGTGCAAAGGCATATGATCCTGTGGATTAGAAGTGGGTTGTCATCAAAATGATATAGTTCTGTTCTTCTCTGTTCCTTTCTTGGAATGGCTGAGAACAGACTTGCGAAGAGAAAAACTTGTTGGCGTTTGGGAGCTGCCAGGTTTTAGAGAGCCCAATTATGTCTTTTTGGAACTAGCATTTCTTTAATAGAGTTTAATTTAAAAATGCTTTTTTTTTCATTTTTGACATTTCTTGTAGATTTTAATTAGAAAAGATAAAGATATGTTTACTCATAGGGAAAATAAAAACAGACTGTACAAATAAGCAGGGTCAGCTGCCCACTTGTGATGGTATTTGAGTGGCCATCAAATGGCCTCTAGGCTACAAAAAGTGCCCTTTTTTATTGTCTTAGTTCCTAAAATGCTCCTGTTACTTGTGCATTTGCTTTAAATCATGCAGTTATAGTAGATAGATCACTAGTCTTGATTGCCGCTTAGCATCTATCACACTGACTTCTTGATACAAGTGCCCACAGGTTCCCTACGAAAGTTACTCCTTTCCATTTTGGAGGAGCTGCTGCCACCTGAGTTACAGGACTGTGTCAATGAGTCTAGTCCAATCTCCTGACCAGGGGAATTTGTTCAGGTGTAGGAACACAGCCCAGTGGAAGAATGTGAACAGAATTTTGCAGGATTAAAAAAATAATTAGAGGAGTGTCTTGTTTCTCACAGGAACTACTAAACACTCGATCTCTTTTCCCATTGAAGTTGTTGGTGAGAGCATGTGATGTATGTGATCAGAACCTTCATTTTCTATCACACAAGTCTGGAATCAAGGAGGCCACTGTTTGGTGTCTGAACTTGGAGCTGAGCATGTGAAAGGTGGGACAGAGGGACAGCAAGAAACTGGGCCCTTGATGACATCCTGTGAACACTGGATTAAACCTTACCTGAACTCAATGCTACTTATAAGCATGTTATAACTACTAGTCACTTGGTTATCATCTATTTGAATTTAACTCTAAATATCACTGCCTTTTCAGCTTTAGAGAGTCCTGTGGGGTTAGCTGAGGCTTCCAGGCCTGCATCACATCTGAACTTCTCCCTCTACCCAATACTGCTTCCTCTCTTCCACAGGGGCTGATCCCAAGGGCACTCCGTAATAAAAATCCCGTGCAGAAAACTTCATTTCAGAGTCTTCTTCCTGGAGAATCCAAACCATGACAAGGGTAGCTCCGTTTAGGCAGACTGATTTTCCATGGGCTCACCCCCAATGGAAACCAAACCAAACCAAACCAAACAAAAAACAATTTTTATTGCATCTCACTTTTGCAAAGTTCTGGAAATTCATCTGTTGGGTTTTGCCCCAAGATCCAACAGTTAACCAAGGAGGCTGAGTTATCCCAGTAGGGGGTAAGAGCTCCTGGAGAGGAAATCAGAGAAGACAACTGTCTTCTAGAATCTCTAATTACGTTTATGTTTTATTTTAAAATTTGGACATATTTATATACCCATGAAACCACCACCATAATCAAGATACTTTTGTAGTTTCTCTTTCCCACCCATTTCCCCGTCCCCATGAAACCACGGATCTGCTTTTTGTCACTATTGATTCCTATGCATTTTTTAGAATTTTGTGTAAATGGAACCATACAGTATGCACTCTTTTGGTTTGCCTTATTTCACTCAGCATTATTATTTTGAGATTCACTCATGTTGCATGCATCAGTTTTTCATTCCTTTTTACTGATGAATAGTTTTCCATTGTACACATACACAACTTGTTTATTCATTCACTTGTTGATGGAGACTTAGGTAGTTTCCAGTTTTTGGCTGTTATAAATAAAGCTAATATGAACATTTGGTACAAGTCTTTGTATGGGCATATGCTTTCATTTTTCTTGGCTAAATACGTATACATGGAACGTCTGGGTCATACTCGAGTTGAGTGTTTCACTTTCTAAGAACCTGCCAAACTATTTTCCGAAGTGGCTGTATCATTTTACATCCCTACCAGGGGTATATGAGAGTTACAGTCATCCACATTCTCACTGATCCAGTGTTTCACTTTCTAAGAACCTGCCAAACTATTTTCCGAAGTGGCTGCATCATTTTACATCCCTACCAGGGGTATATGAGAGTTACAGTCATCCACATTCTCACTGATCCTTGGTATGCTCTGTCTTTTTAAATGTTAAATACTCTACGTGTAAGTAATGGTATCTCATTGGTTTAAATTTGCCTTTCCTTCATGACTAATAATGTTGAGCATCTTTTTATGTGATTACTTGCCATCCATACATCTTCTTTGGTGAAATGTGTGTTCACACATTTTGCTCATTATTTAATTTGGTTGTTTGTTTTCTCTATTATTAAGTTTTAAGAGTTTTTTTAAAAATGATATGTTCTGTATACAAGTACTTTATCAGATATATGTTTCGAAAATATTTTCTCTCAGTCTGTGGCTTGTTTTCTTCTCATATTATTGTCTTCCAAAGAGAAGTTTTTGATTTTTATTAAATGCGATTTATCAATTTTTTATTTTATGGATTGTGCTTTTGTAGTCATAGCTAAGCAATATTTGCATGACCCAAAGCCATAGAGATGTTCTCCTATGTTTTCTTCTAGAAGGTTTATAGTTTTAGGTTTTACATTTAGGACTATGGTTCATTTATTTTAAAATTTTTTATATGATCCATTTTGAGGTAATTTTTGTATATGGTGTAAGATATGGATTGAAATTCATTTTATTTTTTTTGCATATGGATATCCAAGTGTTCCAGCACCATGTGTTGAAATCACTCATCTAATTTTAAAATATGGAACACATAATTCCAGTGTGGTTTATAGATTATCTCAGCATAATCACTCATAGTGCTCATTGAAAATGCTCATTGAAAACGCACCGGTCTCACACCAGCACTTCGAATTAAAATCGAGGCAGGGGTTCTAGTCATAGCTACGTGACAAAAGCCAGCCCCCTTCTCTTCCTGGGCTTCAAATTTCTTCATATGTCATATGGGGACAGTAACACCTGCCCCCATTTTGAGGTAATTTTTGTATATGGTGTAAGATATGGATTGAAATTCATTTTATTTTTTTTGCATATGGATATCCAAGTGTTCCAGCACCATGTGTTGAAATCACTCATCTAATTTTAAAATATGGAACACATAATTCCAGTGTGGTTTATAGATTATCTCAGCATAATCACTCATAGTGCTCATTGAAAATGCTCATTGAAAACGCACCGGTCTCACACCAGCACTTCGAATTAAAATCGTATGACAAATATCCTAGGTGACTCTTGTGGCTACTTATCTTTGGGAACAACTGGCATAATGCCATTATTATCCATTAAGGCTGTACTTGAAGTCAATATTACCCCATCGAAGCTCAAAAAAGACATAATTTAGAAAAGTTCAGCAAAATTTCATCTGTTTGGGGAAAAATTCCAAACTTGAAAAGCAATGGGAAAAACCAAAAGTATAAGAAAAAAATAGAATGAGCAACTGCAAAAATTAAAAAAAAAACATCAAGATCATATATTTGCTAACATACATATGAAAAATTCCTAAACATCCAAAAATCTTAACTGATTTAAAAGTCAAGTAATAATCTGGGAAATATTTTTGAATAGGACAAGTGATTAATTTTTAATCTATAAAGAGACATAAAATGATTAAAAATGAGTAAATAACTCACTGTGGAATACATAAATGGAAAAAAGACATAAAATATAGCATTGAGATTATATTGAGAGAATATTGTTCAGCCAGTAAGATTATCTTAAAAAGTAATTTGAACAATGGTGGAGAAATGCTTATGATATGGCAAAAAGCCTGAATACAAAATTGATTCATATGTCTTCATGTACATAAAATAGGTACATACCTATGCTATCTATCCCAAGTAAATCATTGTACAATATATGCATGTGTTAAAACAACTTACTGTACCCCACAAATATGTACAAGTAAAAGTTAAAACTTAAAAAAGGCTTCAGAGAAAGCAACCGAAAGCAAATATGCTCCTGGATGGTATTTTCTAAGTTTTCTCCAATGACTATATCTATATATCTATATCTATATCTATATCTATATCTATATCTATATCTATATCTATATCTATATCTATATCTATATCTATATCTATATCTATATCTATATCTATATCTATATCTATATCTATATCTATATCTATATCTATATCTATATCTATATCTATATCTATATCTATATCTATATCTATATCTATATCTATATCTATATCTATATCTATATCTATATCTATATCTATATCTATATCTATATCTATATCTATATCTATATCTATATCTATATCTATATCTATATCTATATCTATATCTATATCTATATCTATATCTATATCTATATCTATATCTATATCTATATCTATATCTATATATATAGTTGACATAATCAGAAAAGAATAAAAGTCAAATCTAGTTTTTAAGAAGAAAGTGTCTTAAATGGGATAGTTCCTTGGCAAAGTCAGACACTGGCATAGAGTACAAAGACAGGCCGTTGACATAATCAGAAAAGAATAAAAGTCAAATCTAGTTTTTAAGAAGAAAATGTCTTAAATGGGATAGTTCCTTGGCAAAGTCAGACACTGGCATAGAGTACAAAGACAGGCCAAATAAAAGGCATCAGGAGGGGCTGAAGACAGATTTTGTGCAGCTGCACCTTAAATGAGAAGGCAGAGGTAAGAGTTTGCTGATTTGCATGTCTTAGCAGTTGCTAAAGACTGCCTCAACGTGATGGGGACATATTGGGAGGCCCGGTAGAGGTGCACAGAATTGAATGCTGTGTCTGTCTTCCTGATGAGGTGTAGACTCTACTCAATTCAAAAGAGCCCCCTTCTCGACTCAAAAAAAAGTGAATGAGGTGGGGAGGAAATAAGTCAAAGCCCTTTCCAATCACCCAGAGCCACCCCGTGTATGAATTGTCTGTTTGTTCGTGAAGTCTGAAGTGTTACTTTCTTTGCATCATCCCCCTTCTACAGTTCAGAAACTAAATCTAAAATATTTTACCAAATTGGAAACCCGCTAATGTCTTCTGGGATTGTACTTCTGAACTGAAATTGAACTCTGGCACTTTAGGTCATATGACATTGTTAGAACAATGCAACTTTTTGTTTTGAAGAAGAATTGCTTTAAAAGTCTCATAAATGAATCCTGCCTGTTCTTGGATATCAAGTAGCACTCATAAACTCCAGGCCCTAAATTCTGTGGAATTGTGAATAAATAAATGTTAGAGAAGCAGAAATGTATAGATTATATACCACTGATTACACACAGGTTCAGAAATAATACAGATGTGTATTTGGTTTTTTAAAACCTGGTGTTGGAAATCATGTCAAGAATTGAAAAAAATAATTAAATAAAAGACAAATAGATTATGATCCAGGACAACTCATTAGTTTAAGTTTTTTTAAAAAGTAAGTTACATTGTTAAGTAAAATTGGAGAGATCTCTAAAGTACTACAAACTTTACTAGAAGAAATTTGTATATACTTCTTCTTAAAATGGTTCTATACTTTTAAGTTCCAAGTAGCATAGATCAAAATTTTCATGTAGTCCTCTTTTGTGATCAATACTAAAACAACTATCATCGGAACAACTATAGAGTATGCAAAGTATGCAGAACATCTCATAAAATAAACAAAAATATATAAATTTGTGTAAAAAAGTTTTTCTCAGGCTTGTTTAGAAAATACAGAGTGACCGTGAACTGCAAAATTTAAGCAACGTCTCCAAAACAGCAATAAGTAAGGGTTTCTTAAGAAAACCCAGAGGAGGTTAAAAAATAGTTTTAAGAATTGATCCATGTTATTTTCACTATTTTTGTGAAATACCTTTTCAAAACCAAGAATTGAAATATGTGGTGTGATGGTTATGATTCTACTTAAAGGAAGAACAGAATCTGTGTATCTGAAATAAGTACAGGACCAGACAAAGATGGTCTCATTGCTTCATATTCCAAAGCATATACTATTAGGTTTCTGTAACATGGGATACTTGCACATTAGTTTCACTTACTTATACATATACTTACACTTTGCATTAGTGTAAAGTGTGCTAAAAAGCAGACTAGAAAAAATATTTAAAGATAGGATTATCAATGGAGCATTAAGCTCTGGATCCCAATTCACCTACAGGAGTAGATGTTGTATCCAAATGTCTAGGACGACGGGTCTTAGTGCTACCATGCACTTTCCACTTAACTTGCTGAGTATTTTAATAAGTATCATATATTAAATATCATAAGTATGTAAGACTTTTTCTGCAATGATAATATTCTATTTTTGTGGAGAGAGGTTGTCAGTAGAATGCATAGATAGTATTTGACACTGCTTTGATGGTGTGCTTATCAAGATGAGCTTGATTTTTTTCAATGAGTTGTCCAGATCCAGGATACTTAGCTCCTATTACTTAGCCAGTTAATTTTGAACCTTCTCAAATTCTATACTAAAATGAGTATTATATCTGAAAACTCCTCATCTGATACTCAAGGAACACTTTCTAGTTGCAAATATGTGAGCCACTATTTTGGAAAATATGAACAATTCTGTTTCTCAAAAGTTTCATTTGCCTGGTTCCATAGGCTTGAAAATTATATAGTCTGAATTGCACTTAGCCTCTTAGTGAATGTCAAGATTATCACTCCTGTACTCATATTTGGGGAAATAATCTAAAGGAAAACATTTCCTAACCTTCAACCATGCTGTTCTTCATAGAAAAATATCCTGTATTTGGTTTAAAAAATTGGTTATGTGTTAATAGGGACAGTACTACCTTCCTTTTCAAATAAAGAGCTATTTATTGAATGCTAACTTTGTGTCAGGTACTGTATTAAGCACTTGAAAGAAAAAGAAAATGAGGTTAATACAGTTTCCACCCCTGCCTACACTATCTTATATTTGGCAGCATGCAATTACATTATCGTGTTTCATCCTCACTGGGACTCCACGAGATAGATATTGTGTCCCCCATTTTATAGATGATAAAACTGAAATAGAAATGTCCATTGCCCAAGTTCACACTTTTAGTACAGCCAAGACTGTAACCCAAGTATTTTTGACTCCCATTTCCTTTCTCTTTTGATTATTCAAAGGCATATGTTTTACCTAATATTTTTAGTCAAGATAAATGATGTGACTATTTTAATGGAGAAATTTTTCTAGTCCGAGGTAAGAATTTCAATACTGAGCCTAAATTTCGCTGGCCATTTCAATACCATAGGAGCAGGAAATTATTCAATTCATGAGAAAATTCATGCACCTGTGGATTACATCTTTTGTGCCAGATGAATAAGTGAGGTTGGATTTGATTTGCTCCATGACTAAGCTCTAAAATTGGGATTTAGAATGGATATGTAATCTCACTCTGATTCCATTTCTCCTGTAATTCTGCCTAATGGTTATGCAAGTCTCAGAAACGTATGTAAAGTAATAACATGTCCGTTTATCCAATAATATCAAACTGAGATTTTTTTTGTTCACTTTTCCTAGACCTCTAACCTTTAAAGGTGAGTCAGGCAGCTGCAGAAAGCCTGATCTTATTTTCTGCCCCTGGCAAGACTTTTTCAAGTTCATCTTTTTTCCCTTCTCTCAAAATCTGATGAAAAATGAAATGTCAGAAAAACAAGCTCTTGGGCTAAAAAACTTGTGTCTGTCTCTGTGACAGATGTCAGTTTGAAAGGTTTCAGGTCACCTGTCAGAAGTGTGTTGGTGTGATCTGTACTCGACCTCACACCAACATTGAATTCCACTTTTAAAAATATCCTTGAAAATGAATTAAATGATTTCAAGTCATTGCTTTTTCACTATCTTTTACTCTGATTAATGAGAATAAGGAGAGAGAGAGAGAGACAGAGAGATAGAGAGGGAGAGACTTTTAAAAAGGACAGCTTGACCTTTGGGTGCCCCTGGCAGTGAAACAATCAGCATTCTTGTAATCCAAACACAGATGCCTGGAGCTAAACAAATCCTATACTTGTGAACAAGAATTCAGCTTGCTGTCAAAATACTGTGAAGATCATCAGCACAGTGCTGCTTTTAACAAAATATCATGAATTAAGGTTTAAATGTTTGTGATTAATCGAAAGAAAAAGTAATATTCAACAACATAATGTCTCAATAGTGGCTCAATTTATTCAATTTAATAACACATATTTCCAGCAAAAATTCATGTGTTTTGAAAAGTCCTGTATCCTAATTCCAATCAGGGCCTAACTCCCTAATACTTTATGCCAGAAACATTGCTCATACTATTGTACAAGTCAGTAGTTTGTAATGACCAATTAATGGGGTTGAAGTCTGTTCTTTTTCTGGGTTAGTTACACAATGTTTGAATTATTTATCACAGTAATTAAAAAATGTTTCTTTTTCTCTTTTTAAAAAATGAACCTTTATTATATTCCAGGCAATTTAAGAATTGGAAAAAAAAAATAAAGATGGATTTTGCAGATTTTGTTTCATTAGTTTGGGAGTAATCTCAGAGCTTTGCCCTGTAACCAAAAAGGTAAAAGATTACAGTTCCAAAGGCATGTTTTCCAAATCTACTATTCTATCCAAGAGGCCAGATTAGAAGAGATGAGAGAACCTATAGAATATAAATCTGGAAACTTTAATAGCACAATAGAGATGTTAGTTTTTTTCTTTTTCTTTGATTGACTTTTAGGTATACAACACTTCCTTTCTTTTGAGGAGACCCGCTTTTGACTTAAAATAAAGGTAATTTGGGCCAACCCCGTGGCGCACTTGGGAGAGTGCGGCACTGGGAGCGCAGTGACACTCCTGCCGTGGGTTCGGATCCTATATAGGAATGGCCGGTGCGCTCGCTGGTTGAGCGCGGTGCGGGCAACAACACACCAAGGGTTGCGATCCCCTTACCGGTCACGAAAAAGACAAAAAAAAAAAAAAAAAGGTAATTTTCTAGATGTGTTGTTGTATCCATGTCTAGAACAAATCAGCAAGTCAGCAGTGATCTGTGTAATATCTGTGACATTTCTTACCTTCTACCGTTGTGTTTTAGACCAGTGCTTCTCAAACTTTAATGTGCTTATGGATCACCTGGATCTTGTTAACATGCAGAGTCAGATTCAATAGGTCTGGGGTGGGGCCTGAGCATATCTAACAGATTCCCAGGAGGACCATGCAGAGCCTGATGTTGTGTTTTAGACCAGTGCTTCTCAAACTTTAATGTGCTTATGGATCACCTGGATCTTGTTAACATGCAGAGTCAGATTCAGTAGGTCTGGGGTGGGGCCTGAGCATATCTAACAGATTCCCAGGAGGACCATGCAGAGCCTGAACCATATGTTGAGTGTTCAGATTCTAGATCACTCTTGCTTATCAGCCCTCCACAAGTGTGTACATCAAATACCACAAGGTTCCTATGTAGTCCTGAAGTTCAAGCAGATCACCTTATTTGAAAAAACATCCCCTTTCTGACACATCTTTCCTATGTTTATGATCTTTTCCTATGTACTTGATTTCTTTTTAGGAACTTTCAAATTTTGATATAACTGTAGTTACATCATGCAGAATGATCCCACTGTATTATGAAGAAAAGGTACAGCACAAAGATGGAATCAGTGTCAGGTGTTCTCAACCCTGCTCATCAGTTTCTCACTGGATCACGGTCTTGGTGAGAGCGTTCTGTATTCTACTAAGTAGTTTCATTAATAGTGACATCTTTTCCTTGATATGCAGTGATCAGATTGTTCATAATCAGAAGGTTCAAGGTCTTTATAAGAATGCACTTGGGCTAGGATGCACCCAGAGGAAAAACAGTTAAAAACAAGACTGGTCAGAACTATCAGCAGTGTTTAGACCTAGATAACCACAAACATCCTGGAATTTACTTAACCATGTCTGATTTCCCAGTGAGTCATGTTTACAGCTCTAGATGTTCGTTTATTTTCCCTTCATTTTTTTCTTGATCACTCATGTGATGGAAAGCGGAAACAAAATTTTCCATGGCAATTAAAGTGCCAATATTTGTGCTAGCTATGTGTTCCTGCTTCTGATAGGGAGAGATCTGGCCATTAGTCAAACAAAGCAGTACCAATTTTCTCAGGCTCATTACGTATTTATAATATGGACATTCTTATGACATATGCAGCTGCTTTAGCAGGAAACTAATATCAAATGAGAGAGTGCCAGATTTAGCCTTACCAAGATAAAATGCACCATATTTAATGCTCAATTTTCATTCTGCATGTGCTAGCTATACACATGATTGCTGAGATTTTCCTACTGGTATATTCATAACTGTGTATTCCAGTACAAGTTATTTTTATCCTTGATAAAGATTCTCACTCTCTCTTCTGTCAAATGCTGACTGTTTAAAAAAGAAAAAAATAATATTTACTAATTTTCTCAAAAAGGTGAAGGAATTTTCTGCACTGAGTGTGTAGCCTATTGCTACCTTATATTAGAACCAACGTGAGGTCAGTTGCCTCTCACGTAGGAAGGCTTTAAGGACTACTGTAGTACTTCTTCCATGAAAGCCTTTGTTTTATGTTGCTACTTCATCATGAGAGTCAGCCAGATACTTTTGAGCACATTATTGTAGATTAGACTCAGGAATATAGATTCTATTATTGTGATCACACTAGACTCTCAATAATATTACTCTGAATAAAGCTTCCCCTATAAGAAAACTGCTTCACCTTTTTTGATGAATATTGGTGGAGGAAAAAAAAATGGGGGATATGGCAATTGTGAACACAGATTTTTCTGGCTGAAATTAATAATTCTGAGCAGCACTAAAATTAATTACTTTGTGGTTATAAGTAGGCAGCGGATTTATGGTAAATGACAGAGTGTTTGCAAATTTTCCTGACTACTCGATTAGAAAATGCACAAGTGGAGGCGTCAGCCGAGCATGCATTATTTAAGTGGTTGGTGTCTGGCGACAATCTGGAAACTGCAATTGTTGTGGTTGCCGTAGGAAAATTCGCACTTTCTGAGAGAAATTCTTTCACCTTTGTGTGCCCACAGCATGGATCTCTCCTCGTGGCAGCTGTAGGAAACACAGGAACTCCGTGACCTGGAAAATGTGGGACAACTGCCACAAGGTGACCCTGGAAGGCTGGGGTAGGCCCAATTAATTTAAAATTTTGCTTGGCCTTGTCTCTTCCAATTTTCTAAATCCTCTGGAAAAATGATTAATGCGTACACTGCCAATGCGAAAATATTTTTGACCCTATTAAAGTCGACCAAGGGTAAACCAAGTGTAGGCTGGCATTGTATCAAACTAGCTTTATTAAATTTGATTGGAGGTTTGTATGAGGAAGGGACAGACAAGGACATTATTTTGCACAGCGGCTCTCTTTTAAATGAAAATATCAAGAGGAATACAAAGTAGCAATATGCTCTGGACAGGAATCATTTTAAATATAGGAAAATATCACAAAGAACTTTGTTTAAAGGGTAAACCATATTTGCTAGAAAATTTTCTGCTATTTTATTGCTATGCTGGTCAATTACCAATGGGAGTGTTTTAATTTATGGAAGCCTTATATTTCTTCATCTATAGATGTGCTAGTTCAACTTTTCTTTCTTTCTCTTATCTGTCACTGAATTTAACAACTTAAAATTATGTCTCTGCATTTGGAAACTTAGCTCAATGTCATAGTGTTTCCCAGACATATTTATCCTACACAATCATCCAATTAATTAAGTGATTAATTTTTTCCACTGGTTATGTGGTTTTGAATAAAAGTGGCAAAATTTTGGCACAATTTCAAAGGATAGAACTTCTCATAGGCATTTCTTCCTTCTCCAAGAAAGAGAAAATCTATTTAATTGTCATAAAATACAGTGAGTGTATTATTTAATTTAGGAGCCAACACCTCTATTTCACATTTAATGTTTTATTCCAGCTTTCGCAAACCTAGGAGATGTTTAACCCACGAATGTTATTACGGAGTATATTAACCTATTTATTGTGTGGAAATTATAACAGTTTCCTTTATGGCAGGGCTGGATCTTACTGACCTTGATACATCTAGCATATAGTAAATCCTTATTGAATAAGTGAAAGGCAAAAATCACCGGTGATCATCTACCAAAGGGAGGACTAGAGCTACAGCTGGAATGACAGTTTAGCTGATGGTAATAGCCCAGTGAAGGCTCTAAAATACACAAGTCATTTTAGTCTAGTGAGCATGAATGTGAAGAATAGGTGGTTTTGCAATAAAAAAAGACAATCATGACTGGGGATCCTAGCCTTGCTTCAGTTTTCTGACTGAAAACGCAAATGAACTATTTGTAATACTTGTCATAGATTGTATCACTCTTCACCCATGGGCTTCCTTGTATTTTTTGGCCTTCTCAGCAGTGTCTTCTATCGGAAGATTGTACATCCCTGCCCTATTTAACTCAGGAACGGCATTTTGACATGGTTTGGTCAATGATTTCATGAAATGAACTATTTGTAATACTTGTCATAGATTGTATCACTCTTTGCCCATGGGCTTCCTTGTATTTTTTGGCCTTCTCAGCAGTGTCTTCTATCGGAAGATTGCACATCCCTGCCCTATTTAACTCAGGAACGGCATTTTGACATGGTTTGGTCAATGATTTCATGAGCAGAAGTGAAACTTCCAAGCAGAAGCTTTAAGAGTCAGGACATAGTTTGCCTATTCTCTTTT